>NC_056732.1:1695529484-1695634484 GCF_019279795.1 Protopterus annectens
ATCCTGCAGCGCTTCCACCAAGATGGCACAGGGCCACCGAGGGGGTCCGGCCTGGGCACTAGTGCCAGGTGCAGGCACCAGCTGAGGTGGGAGAGGTGGGTCCGCTGGGACCTGCCTTCCCAAGCGTTCTAGGTTTGTGAGTTGTTATGTTAGTTTGGGTTAGTGGCATTTTATTCCATTCAGATTAGTTGTAACAGCATGCATTGGTATTCCCATCAAACAAACACCCAAATATTAACACCATTGAACAAGGGGCATATCAATATCACATGCATTATTTGAACAGAAATACACAGTCAAACAACATGCAGGGTTGATTAATGGCAACAGGCCATCAAATTTGCAGGTATGAACAGGGCACATGCACGAACAGACATGCATATATTTTTGGAACGGACAAATGTCCATGATTAATGAAATGTTCACATACCATTATTTAGTGGGTATTGTTATATGGAATTATAGGGTTGGGTGGAGATAGAAAGTGATGACACATTCATATGTTACACATTGATTTACATTTGTAATAGGTACACAATTGAGTTGAAGCTGATGTTTCAAAATAATTTTTATTTGACTATCATGCTAGACCTGTTACAAATACATCACTATCCTACTTATTTTGAATTTGATCAGATACATCATCCTGCTACACTTTGATGACAGGACAGGGGACAACTATGGCTGTTTAGTCTGTCAAATAATCATTCATTCTATCTGCAAATTGTTTACTGTGATCACCATATACAGAATTTGGCCTAGACATTCCAGATTCTGACACACTCAAATCAGTTTTGGATATTAAGTTGTACTTCCCACATGCATTTAGTTCTATAGAAACACACTGGGGCTAATATATTCAGGGGTTATTACTACTTTATTTATTCATACATGACCCTTTCTGTCACTCTCACACATCCTGCAACTTCACAGTTCAGGTTGCTACTTCTAGGCTTTGTTCACATGTTAGACTGGTGGTGATTCAAACACTTTCCAACAGCCTCACTTCTGTCATGATTCAGCATTTCAACAGGGGATATATCTCACATGTGACTACCTCAGATTCTGAAGCTGTACTCTTGAGACTACTGCAGGTTACACTATTTTAATTAATGGTGGGACATCTGTATTACAGCACTGTTTAATTCTATCAATTATATTTCCAGTTACACTTGCATACTGATGAACTTGTTGCAGCCATACCTGCAGACTTTCAAATCTTGCTTGCACATTATATTACTTTTAATCAATACACTGCAGTGTTCTGATACATGCTACAGTATAATATTTATTTACAAGTTCTGGGTGGGGTTACTAACCTGCATGGTGGCGCAGCCGCACCAGCCTATGGCCATGCATCTCACGGTTCATAGAGCGGACACCTGCAGCTGTAATACGAAAGAAGTAATATTGGACTACACATCTCCATAGTATCAGCCAGTTGAAATCCTTACATACATAAGTAAAATGTAACTTACTCAGTAGTGGGGCGTTGGGCATATCCCGGGCCTCCTGGATCCATTCGGTCAACTGGTCTTGCTTGCATCGCTTCAGGTCCGCATGGTGGTGACGGACCTGCTCACCAGTGCGTGGAATGCCAGTAGCACTGGTCAGATCACGAGCCAACTGGTCCCATGCCTCTGCCCTGTATGCTCCCCATGAGACCTGGCCCTGCATGAGTTGGGCCTCGTGATGATGGACAAGGAGCCAGACCATGTATCTGGACTCCTCAACGCCCAACACTGTGCTCGAAAGCAACGTCCCTCACCTACTCCACTCATTCTGACTGCAGGTCTGTTCTACAATCGTTTCTGCTGTGTATTCCTGCCTATGGGGCTTATATATGCCTCTTTTCCCACACATTTCTCTGATTGGCCGTTTTGGAATTGTATCTACTTCACTGAAACTGCTTTATCATGCTCCATTCTGGATTTTATCACATATATATGCTATTTCTGCATTTCTAGGTACTGCTGTCATGGCTTAGTGGTTTAGTACCTTGACTCTAGTGCATGGTATCCTGGGTTCAAATCTGACAACTGATTTTTGATTTTCCTTACAGAACTGAGTTGAGGACCTGTCAATCAAACATGCCAAAAGCACTTTTAAGCACTTAAAACCAGGTCTGCGCTCGTTTGCACGGAGCTAACGCATGCGCACTGGCAGTTAGCTTGTGGGAGCGGCGCGCAAACGGTGTGCGCTGGGATAAATCTTAACTGGCTAGTGACACACATGTTCAGCTAAGCACAGCTAGTTGCAAACAGTTTCAGCCTATTAAACCGGTGCTTAGCAACGGGCATGCAGTTTGCAGCTTGTTAAACAGTACTCAGCTACAGGCAGTCTGTCTCATAGCAGCTTAGCTATCAGTACATTTCTGACTATTTTTATTATTGTGTTACTTCAAAATATATGCTCCATTTCATTCCATTTTACAAAAGGGAATACTTTTACATTTGTACAATACTGTCAGGGGGCGTTTTAGTGCTTATTTACAAAAAAAATAAAAGGTTGTTGTGGGGGCTCGAACCCTGCCTGCCTACTCTTAGGCCAGCAACTCTACCGCTAAGCTATTACTTCTTGGCTTACTTTGCATATTTAGTTCTTATATCCTTTTCCACTGACTGCTAACTGCAATTGCGCTTAGTAGCACACCCAAGCATGAGCTATTACAGTAGCAAACATTTACGGGTTTTAAAAAAACAGGTTTTAATTTAATTTTATAACATCTCTTCACTTTATACACTGATGGTCAGTCGGGGCATGTGTTGTGTAGTGTGTTTATTCACATTTCCATGGCCTCTCTCGTGGCTGTTTACTTTCAGACATTATAGTCTTCCGGGGGCGTGTCCGCTTGCAGGGCTTAGCCTACAGACACGCCCCCTACTCTCTTACACGGACCGTGTAGGAGTTACTAGTGTGATTCAGCATGCCTCATGCACCTCATGCATATGCATGACATGCTGACATCACACCGTTTAACTGCAGCATCCGTGTAAGAGTTATAACTCTTACATGGAGGCTTCGTGAATCTGGCCCAATATATTCTAAATATGTAAGTGTGTGTGTGTCAGTTATACAAAATGTTGCACAATGCAAACATGTAATGGACTTAGCAATATATACAATTACATCAGTGAATATTTGTCTGTCTGTATGGGACAATCATGACACTTTTTTGTTGGTGCAAAAGATATATGTGTTATGTCATTATAGTATTTGGCTGCATGGGTACATGAATATGTAAATTATAATCTACATAAGAGCATAACATTACTGTGCACTATTGCTGGTCTTTGGGGGTGCTACTTATGACTTACTGTATTTCATTGTCCACACATTCTGATGTAGTTAGGATTGATTGCTGCTGTGCCGCACCCATCACACAAATATTTTTGTATTAGATGCACAACGATATAGTATGCTGCAAAGGTACATATGCCTACTCTTTGCGTTCTGAGCTTCACATGCATTTGTCTGATGTTCTCTTAATGTAATACAATATGAGCAGTTACATGTCTTTGGCATGTTAAACACACTCTACTACCACAGGATAGAGCATAGATGTGACCAATTTCATGATATTTCATGATTGTATTTACATTTCAAATGCAAACAGAAGCATAGTTCACATCATAAGTAATTGGAGGGTTAATGTGTAAATGTATATATGTGTATGATGGCACTTTTAACATGACACAGAACTATTTTCTGCATCCATAACAATAACCTTATGTTAGTGTATGGAGTGTGGTGATTATACTACCATATCTTGAAAATAAAACAGTTAATCACTTTTATAGTGCTTTATGGCTTTGAAAGTGATCAAAACATGGAGCACATTTTTTGCCTGTAACTAGTAGTACATGGAGCAGATAAAGCTGCATGCACTACAAAGAATTATAACCAGGTCTCTAATCATAACCCTTTATTACATGTTTGACACATGGATGCCAAGATTCACATCTTGAGTCTTAATTTCAAGGTGAATTTCTCCATGTCTCAAATAAAATAATAAGACGGTTATGATCGGTGACCTAACGTTAATCCCCCATATCCATTACCATAGGCATGTACATTTAGGTATTTATGGGCACTTTAACATTGCTACTCATGTACTGCTTGCCTTGTACAGGAATATATTATATACATGTAAGTAAATCATCTGTGCACATGTCAGCATCATAGCTGAGTATGTGTAATGCATGGTGTGTTCTACAATTAATTTACAATCAGTTCAGTCTTAATAATTCAAGCCCACTAATTGTTCCACTTTCAACATGAGACAACATGCCTACATTTCATTTGTTTTTCTATAACTTCACATCAGGGATGATTATTTTAAAACAAATACTACACATTTAGTTATTCAGCAGGAGGAATATCAACGACTAAAGCACGACTCTGTTATTGTGAGTGGTATAGTAGCAGTGTGTGGGTGTGGCTCCAAAACAGCTGACTATAGCTCTGTGTACAACACTCATTGACTTTTTACTGCCCTTGGAGCTTGGCACTATACTTCCAGATATTTCCTTTGGGGATCAGTGAGCTAATTTGGGGGATACTAGCACTGTCCCCTAGACCATAGTTACATGGCCTAACAGAACAGGCTGAGAATTAAAAAAGGCAAACACTGTAGAGATTAAGGTACTTAACAAAATCAATGTGTAGTATATGTTTTCAAATAATTATAGAAAGACAATTGAAATGCATGCATGTTGTCTCATTTTGAAAGGGGAACAGTTAGTGGGCTTGAATTATTAAGACTGAACTGATATCCTTAACATGCTAAAGACATATAACTACTAATACTGTATTACATTAAGAGTATATTAGACAAATGCATGTAACTGCTGCTACGGAAAGATCAGAACACAAAGCATAAGCATATGTACCTTTGCAGCATACTATATAGTTGTCCATCTAATATCCCGCAACCATCACAGAAGACAATGATAATGTAATCTCATAAGTTATGCATAATTATCCTGTTCAGACTAAAATTCTCATTATACTGAGTCCTTGAACTTTCAAAGGGGAATGGCTTCTCTGGACAAATAAGTATTCCCACTGCAACACCAAGACATGTAGGAGGTTTCGAGAGTGCAGGTCCTTCCACCACTGTGTGTGCTGTCCTCACCAGGTCATACTGTACACATGGATCAGCAGTGTCTCAGAGAGAAATAATTTACATGTACATAGCCTCTCTGACAGATGACCCGTTGTCTAAGTGGAACATGGGCTGTATTACTAACTGATAGTGTTTTTATTCTGTGAGTACTTAACTTGAAAATGTGGAAATTTTATTCATGATTTTGTACCTTAATCTCTACAGTGTTTGCCTTTTATTCAGTTCTCAGGTTATTATGTTATGCTAGGTGTTTCTAGCAGTAGTTATAAATATTAGTAATGTTTAAAAAGATATGAATATCGTGTGTAGCATAGTGTAGTGGTTGTTGACAAGTGGTATGTTAGAATGAAGTGTAATCTTGCATAAACAATGTAAATAATGATGTTGGATACATTGTATATAAAACTGTTGTGCTAAGTTATTGAAGGAAAAACAGTCACTTTAAATAGAGCTATTCTTTTAATTAAGAGAGGAATCTTGCTGTATTAAAGTATGTTTTCACAAGCTTATCAGTTAATAAAACGTAAATTGAAATGTGGATTAAATGCTCAGAAATAACTCCAGAACCAGATTTACTATATGCCATACCTTCAGATCCAATGACAACTGTGCTGGTGTGTATAAATTTGTCAAAGCCCATATCATCTCTAGACACGTTCCCAGGGACCCAGAAATGGATCTTATTGAATTCCAAATCACAAAAAAATCACAAAATCAGCTATTAGTTTATTGCCTGTTGAAGGATACCTTCCATGACCCTGGGATTCAGGTTCCTAAATGCTATGTATGAACTCCCCATAAATAAGAACAGTATCATTTTGGTAGACTTTAACTACCAATCAATTGTGCAGAGTACCTACACCTCCAATGTAGGTTATGCAGAGAACTTTTTAGATCTTACAAATAAAAAGTTCAGTGGACCAGATGCTAACTAGACCAACTAGAGGACAAAATATTCTTGCCCAGGTACTGCATCCTGCACATGCACAACTGCACAAGTAACTCCCTGTATGATTATTAAGACCATAAACTTACAACCTTTTCTCTCAAACGAGCTAAACTGCTTGAAATCAATATAGTAGAATAAAAAGATTTCAAGTGCACAACACTCAAATTCCGTGATGAAGTCTCAAACTTCATGTGCAAACACATTATCTTAGATAGTGTCTCAGCAGATAGATACATAAAGGAGTTTTAAATCTTTATTAAATCACAATGCACATAATGGCATAGGTACACTGTACACATACATTAATAAAAAAAAGAAAACAAACCGTAGCGGCATTTATATTATTGTCATGCAGTATAAATATGCTTTCTTTTTAACAATTATCATTCATTCCAAAGTTACATAAATTGCTTAATTCCTGCCTTCCTTTAAATCTCAGCCCTCCTCCTAAATATTATTTTGCAAGTATTTATCACACACATTCCATTTATTTCTGTGTTTACTCATATCAATGAATGTATAGAATTGGCAGGTCTATCTAGATCCACACATAATGTGGAAATTAAAAGCAAACCAGCCTGGTGGTTCACCAACATAAATGTAAGCCACAATAAAACAAGAAAGACCCATTAGAGTATATATATATATATATATATTAGATCCACAGACTCCTAAATTAAGAAAAATATTAGGAATTTGACTAAGAATTTAAAAAAGGCTTTTAGATCTACTAAGGTAGCCCATGAACATAGTTTGTCATCTGAAGCCAAAGATGGTTACAAATTCTTCTGTATTCATATTAGAACGAACTGGCTCCCCACTAAAGCACCATGTTCAATAATAGCCTCGTATCAGGCTTTGTGCCCACTGAATGGAGCACAGCAACAGTTATCCCACTCCACAAAGGGGGAGCCACCACTGATCTCGGGAACTATCAACCTATTAGCCTGATGAGCCTGGCCTGAAAGGCCATGAAACATATCATCATGGAACTCATAAACAAAGACATTGGTAACCTCCAAACTCTGGATCCCACCCAGTTCAGGTTTGTGAAAGGCAGATCATGCCTCCTGAACCTGATCAACTTCTTTGAGGCAGTTACCAAAGCCATAGATGAGGGTAAGGTGGTTCACACAGCCTATCTTGACCTCGCCAAGGCTTTCGACACCATCCCCGATTCTGGAATTATTGCTAAACTCACTAAACTAGGTATAAATCCCTACGTCACAAGATGGGTTGCCAACTGGCTCACTGACAGAACCCACACTGTAAAAGTTGCAGACTCCAAATCTGACCTCAAAGCAGTGGCAAGTGGAGTACCACAGGATCCGTCCTGGGACCTCTCCTGTTTGGTATCTACTTCTCTGAAGTACAGGCTAACACAGAAGGCCTCTGGCTAACGAAGTTCGCAGATGACTGCAAACTAGGAGCCATAGTCAAGTCCCCAAATGATGTGGACATCCTACAGAAGGGCCTCACTGAGACAGATGCCTGGTGTCAGAGCCATGGCCTCAAGCTCAATGCCAAAAAGTGCAGTGTCATCCCTTTGGTAAAAACTCTGTACCCATGAACTACCACATAGGCAGCAATCTACTTAACACCAAATGCGTGATAAGAGACCTTGGGACCCAGGTGGACAGTAGTCTCTCCTTTGATAGTCACATCACCACAGTAGTCAGGAAGTCCTTCTACATGGCACACCTCATCATAAAAGGGTTCTCATCCAGGAAAAAGGAGGTCATTGTTCCCCTCTACTCGACACTCATTAGACCCATTATAGAGTACAATGCCCCTTTTGGAATGTATCTCACAAGACATCTGCAGCAGCTGGAAAGCCCACAGAAGTACCTCACAAAGAGGATTACTGGCCTCAAACAAATGACCTACACTGACCCCTCAAAAAACTCCAGCTTTACTCCGTAGTATATCACCTACTCTGAGGTGATCTCTGCCTAACATATAAAGCTATGTCAAACCCAGAGCTGTTGGACATGCTACACCTAAAGAAACCCCAATCCCTCCGAGCTACACGTTCTAGGGACCTAAACCTTGTCACCACAATAAACAGGACATGCTGGAGGGATAGATTCCTGTCCCAGAGACTTCCCATACTCTGGAACAGGCTACCCATCTATGTCAAGCAAAGTTCTTTATTAGCACTCTTCAAGAAAAATCTTGATGAGTGGATGGGAAATAAGAAATACACCCCAGGGATCACTTCTGTGTCTCTACTCAACAGTGGCACAGGAAAATAACTTTCTTGGGTGTTGTAAGCCAGGGAACCTTTTTGGCTAGGCTTATGTAGGCCCTTGGGCCGATAGCCTAATACCTACCTATGAACCTATGAACCTATGAAATGAGTCTGGTCTTGAGTTATTGGCTAAGCATAAAATGGACCTTTAGGGCAGTTAGCCTAATATTCACCTATGAATCTATGAACAAATCAATCCTTACGTGACAAGACAGATAACAGATTGGCTAAAATACAAAATCCACATTGTGCAGGTGGCCAGGGCAGTGTCACAGAACATAAACGTGACCAGTGGTGTCCTGCAAGGCTCATTGCTTGTACCACTTTTGTTTAGTATTCGGCATCCTGATCTACAGTCTAAAAACCAAGACCTATTTAACCAAGTCTGCAGATGACTGAAAACTGAGACTCATTACCAAATCTCCATCTGAAACAGAAGCCTGCCAGCAGGAACTGACACTTATATCTGTTCTATTGAAAATGAGCTTCATTTAAATGCTAACAAATACAACATTGTCAGATTTGGCATATAAAGCATTCCCCCGGCACATAGCACTGGCAATACCCCACTTCAAAATGAAAAGTTAGTTGGACACCCGGGAAACCGGGTTGATAATTCCCTCTCCTTTAATCACATCACCATGTAGCCACTGTTGTCAAGAAATCTTTCTACTTAGAGCAGCTGATCACCAAAGTAATGTCATCCAGATTAAATATGTTATAGCCCCCTTTTATGAAGCACTATTCAGACCAGTTATAGAATACGACAGCCTGTTTGGGATGTATCTTACCAGACATGTTACACAGTTAGAAAGATCCCAGTAGTTCTTAACAAAGCAGATCACAGAATTAAAATCTCTAAGTAACAAAAAAGACTAGAAGCACTGTCCTTCATTTCTGTGTCTTATGGGTTACTCAGAGGAGACAGATGCCTTACCTAGTGAGCATTCAGGGACCGAGTAGTCCAGGACCTCTTGTTGCTTCACAAATCAAACAGTCCCACAAACACCAGGACATGGGATCCAAACTTGCTTCACCACACCAATAAAAGATGCTGAAGAGATATATTCATTACTCAGCATACCACTTACTTCAGAAATAGACTCCCCCTGCAGGTGACACAGTGTAATACACCATCTTCCTTCAAACAAGTCCAGGATAATTGGATAGGTATTCATAAAGTCACCCTGGGCTTGATTTGCCAAGACCTTCTTGAGAGGGATGTTACAGGCGAGAGTGGGAAATGGCAAGGGGTAATGGTCACAAGACTCAATAGTGTTGACAGCCAATGATTCCTATGATAATGAAGCCAGGGGTGTATAAAAAGGAGGGCTTGTTCATAGGTTCATAGGTGCTTACTAAGCTAATGACCACAAGGGCCTTTTTAAGTCTAGCCATGCATCCCAAATCTCTGACAAGTTCTGGTACCCTTGATAAGTGTAAGCATGGGCTTGGGAGATGAACCATTTACATGTTACCTGTGTCCATTAGAGACATAGGTGCCAAACCAGGGATGAATTTCTGGTTTCCCATCCAATTGTATTGTCCAAGTTGCACTTGAATTGGGTTAGGGAGGAACTCTGCTTCACATGGATGGGGAGTCTGCTTCACAGATGGGGTAGTCTCTGTGATGCATACCTATCTTTCCAGCAGGTCCTATTTATATCACAGGCAAGGTTTAAGTCTTTAGAACAGGTAATTCTGCTGCTGTTTGTTTTGTGGATATGCAGGAGGTCCATCAGAGTGGGGTCTGACAATGCCCTGTATGCCAGGCATAGATCTCCCTTCAAAAGCCTGTAGGAGACAGAATACAGTAATAGGGCCTTGAGGTGGTCTGCAAAAGACATTTTACATTTTCCTTGTATTCTTTTAGTGAGGAACCTCTGTAGTCATTCCAACTGTTGGACAGACTTGATTAGGTACATACTAAATGGGGCATTGGTCAAGGGCAGATCATGGGCAGATAGGTCTGATCAATGCCAAATACAGTGGAACAGTGACTTCCTTGGGCTTAGATGTCATACCTTTGTTTATAAGTTGCACAGCGTGGAATGATTTCCTCACCACTGTAGACATGTGATGGTCAAAGGCTAGATTACTATCTATGTGTGTCCCTAAGTCCCTGACTACTGGGTCAACTCTATGGGGTGTGTTGTCGGTCTGATAGTTACCAGAAGATGGATGACTTCCCAAAGGATATTATGCATTTCTTGGCATTTAGTTTTAATCCATGTCTCTGGCACCAGTTGTTTGTCTGTATCAGCCCCTCCTGGAGAACATTTGTGTCAGTGTGAGATTCAATGACAGCTCCTAATTTGCAATTATCTGCAAATTTAGTCAGCCAGAGACCACTGACATTGGCCTTGACTTCTGAGAAGTAAATGCCAAAAAGGAACAATCCAAGGACTGATCTCTAAGGGACTGCACTTGTGACCGGCCTCTTTGTAGATGTGGACTCCCCAATTCTAACTTCCTGGGTCCTGTCTGTGATCCAGTTGGCTATCCACTGGATGACATATGGGTTTGTACCTAACCTCTTGAATTTGTCAACAATGCCTGAGTGGGGTATTGTGTCAAATGCCTTGGCCAGGTCATGGTAGGCAGTGTGAACAATTTTGCCCTCATCCATTGCTTTGGTGACATTCTCAAAGAAGTCCACCAGGTTGAGTAGGCATGATCTGCCCTTGATGAAACCAAACTGGGTTGGGTCCAGTGTCTGGAGGTTTACTATATCTCTGTTGATCATCTCCATGATAATTCTTTCCATGACTTTACATATAAGACTAGTAAGGCATATGGGTCTGTAGTTTCCAGGGTCCGCAGATGGCTCACCTTTGTGCAGAGGGATGATGGTTGCCTTTCTCCATTCTTGAGGCATGAAGCCTGCTTGCAGGCTACAGTTAAATAGTAATTCCAGCGGCCCTGATAGGTCATGTTTCATGCTATTTAAAAGGCATCCTGGGATATTGTCTGGGCCTATTGATGCAATGTTCTTGGTCTAGAGAGAGCATTAAGGACCTGTTCCCTAGTGATAGTAAGAGGAGTTATATTTGATGATATTTCCTGAGGGAAGATTGAGGAGAAGAGAAGGGTAAAGCTAGATCTGAATTTATCAGCTAGGAGGTTTGCTATATCTTCTGGCTCAGTATAGGTGGCACCATTCACAATGAGCTCTGTATACAATTGTGTATTGCCTTTGAGGTTGCAGACATAGCTAAAGAATGCTCCATTTTCGGTTAACTAAGCATTTCTGGCCATTGCTGAAAGGAGATTTTGTGAACAGACTGTGGTTCTAAATGAAGCACTGCAGAGTAAAGAGAAATCTAGAAGAGGAGACAAGAAAAAACATGGGCATCTTTCCTGACAAGGGAACATCAGGGGAAAGAAATTTGATGAGAAGCAGAGAGAGACATATTAAGAGAGAGTGTGTACTTGCTGTATTGGGCTAGGTTTAAAGGTACTTTAAGTTGTTTGGCCATTCATTGTAATTATTTATTTTTGGCTTGCGTGCAATCATACTATATTATTGTATAAACTGATGGTCTCTGCTGCATTTTACATTTTACATTGATTGAAAACAGAGACATAGCTTGGCATTTTTTTTTCATGCAAAGACTCCTGAGTTTATACTTTTCACAGTTTGCCAAAAGGCCGTTTATTTAAGGATGTCTTCCCCAACTTGAGATAACGTATTCCTGTTGTTTGTGTGGAGTGAACATAGCTTTTGTAACACATCTATCACAATTAAAGGAAAAACAGTCATGTGGCAAGTGCTGGACTACACCCATGTTTGTTATTTTGCCAAAATAATGACACTGGAGCAACTTCTGCAAACCCCTCCTGCTGCAGCTGAGAGAGAGTGTGTGTGCATGTGTGTGTGTGGGGGGGGGGTAGTTGCCGAATCCATGGCAATTCAAGACAGTTATGCCAGAGAAACAACTAACCAGACAGGATGATCTCCAGGCATTGCTATTAGTTTTTGAGGGGTATGCCCACAAGGACAGATTAGACCATAATAACTGGTCTAGAATCCTTTCAGGGTGGTTAACTAGGGAGCCTTTAAAAGCTGTCATGGACATGAAGACTATGAAGAAGGTAAAAAAGATCATTGTTGGCCAAAATAGGTATGGCTTCTAAGACAAAAGATCATAAGTTTCATAGGTGGACATTTTATCCTGTCAAAATGGTAAGATTTCAGTTACGTGACTAAAAATGAGTACTTAAATTATGGCTAGTTCCTAAGGGTCAAAATACTAAAAGCAAAGTGATAGAAATGTTAGCCACTGATACATCTTAAAGGATATTTCTAGTTTCTTTGTGTAAGTGGGTTATCAAAGCTGACCTTCAGGAGGATAAAATGTTTTTATACCAGTAGAACAAATGCTATGCAGCTAAATTGACTCTGAATACAAAGAGTATAAGTGTTATTGCAGTAAGAAAGTGTTGTAGACAAGGTTCAGAAATAACTAGAAGAGAAGGAATCTGTCATTGAAAAAGTTTCTTCTTCTTTCACTGCTTCCATTAGGGGTCGCCACAGCAGATCATCTATTTTCATTTCTTCCTGTCCTCTGCATTTTGCTCTGTCACACCAACCACCTGCATATCCTCTCTCACCACATCCATAAACCTTAACTTAGGCCTTCCTCTTTTCCTGTTACCTGGCAACTTCATCCTTAGCATCTTTTTCCCAATATACTCTGCATCCCTCCTCAGGACATTTTCAAACCAACGTAATCTTGCCTCTCTAGCTTTGTCTCCAAACCTTCCAACCTGGGCTGACCTCTAATATACTTATTCCTCATCCTGTCCACCCTCATCGCACCCAGTGCAAATCTCAACATCTTTAACTCTGCCACGTCCAGCTCTGACTCCTGCCTTTTTGTCAATGCCACTGTCTCCAACTCGTATAACATAGCTGGTCTCACTACCCTCTTGTAGACCTTCCCTTTCACTCTTACTGGTACCCGTCTGTCACAAATCACTCCTTACACTCTTCTCCACCCACTCCATCCTGCCTGTACTCTCTTCTTCAGCTCTCTTCCACACTCACTATTATTCTGAACTACTGATCCCAAGTATTTAAACTCATCCACCTTTGCCACCTCTACTCCCTTCATCCTCACCATTCCTCTAGTCTTCCTCTCATTCACACACATATATTCTGTCTTAGATCCAAAAAGAAATGATGGCAGAATAGCACAAAAATGAAGTTTAATTCACGAAGTAAAATCCACAAGATAAAATCCAATAAAACACACGAAAACATGCTGTAATTATGCTGCTATAGAACCACAAGTGAGTGCTTTCATCTCCAAAGGGAGATTTCTTCAGACTAATGGTTACAACACACTGCTTCATTTAAATACTCTTAGCAATTAATAAGCTGCTTCAATTAAGCAATCCAATTAAAAGTTATCAGTTTAAAATGTGTTTGAACTACAATATTCTTAAACTATTCTGTATACCTGAAAACTAACCTAATGTTTAAAACCTTTCCTTTTTAAATACATAATGAATTCCTCTCTATTATTTAACCCTGGTGGAAAACACAAATTTAATCTCACTTGCCAGCAGTATTCAAGCCACCCCAATTCTTTTTCAATATTTATCTTTGTAACATTGGGATGGATAAAATCTATAACTAAACATTTGAAATTAGTCTTACATTTACTTTCTAAATAATGTTTTGCCAAAGCATTTTTGACATCTCCTTTGCCTATGGCATATTGATGTTCATAAATTCTTCTATACAATTCCCTTCCTGTTCTACCAGCATAAAATGAGTTGCAATCTACACATATTATTAAATAGACAACATTTTAGACCTACAAGTAAATCTGCCTGGGACACATATCTTAGTTTTGCCCACAAAAATCTCATGCCTATCTGTATATAAATAACTACAATAGTTACAATTAAAACATTTATACATTCATTTTCTTTCTTCTACTACTCTAATTTTATTTAATTTTCCTTGAAAAAAATATTTAAAATTTTTTGCTCTTTTTTGCACAAACTTAGGTTTGTCGCCTAACTTCTGTAATAAATTAATATTGGTTTTAAAAATTCCCCAATTTTTTCTTACTATATTTTTGATGACATAAGAATCAGTACTATTTTGTACTGCCAAAGCTGTGGTAAAATCTGCTGAAGATGTTCTATTCAACTTCTTTTTCTCATTTTTATTTGTGTTTACAATTTCTTCTGTCATAACTTCCTTAATCATTTATTGGGGATAACCTCTACTTAACATCCTTTCACAGAAGTTGTCAGCTTCTAAATGAAAAATTTCATTATCATCTGTTAAATTACTTATTCTCTTTATTTGTCCTTTGACAATATTCTGTTTAGTTTTTTTTGGATGTAAACTTGAATAATGTAAATACATATTATTTTGAAATTCTTTTTTATATATTTTTCACAGTAATTTTCCATCTTTTTTATATATAGTGAGATCTAAAAAATTTATATTTTCAGTACTGATATTATATGAAAACTTAATATAAGAACAGACATTGTCAATATATTTCAAAAACAAATTTAATTCTTCGACCGTCGCACTCCAAATAATCAGAATATCATCAATAAATCTTAACATTTTGATGATATTTTTCACAAACCTACTCTCTAATATATTTGCTGTTTCCCAGCCTTGCATGAATAAATTAGCATAGCTAGGTGCTAAGGCCGCACCCATAGCTACCCCATTGACTTGGACAAACAATTCATCATAGAATTCTAAATAATTATAACTTAATACTAAATCTATCATTTCCATTAGCAGACTAATAGTATTTATAGAAAATTCTCTTGATTTCAACAGTTCCATTCTAACCATCTCCATACCTTCCTTATTAGGAATCATAGTATAGAGAGAATTTATATCTAATGTTACAAGTATATCAGATTCTGAGACCTTAATATTGTTAAGTTTTGCCATACAGTCATAACTGTCCTTTATGTAAGTGACTCCCTTCGGAGCTACTTTCTGTAAATGTTTATCTACAAAAA
This sequence comes from Protopterus annectens, assembly GCF_019279795.1. Taxonomy (NCBI): domain Eukaryota; kingdom Metazoa; phylum Chordata; order Ceratodontiformes; family Protopteridae; genus Protopterus; species Protopterus annectens. The sequence continues at coordinate 1,695,544,824 of NC_056732.1, forward strand.
TAGACATCCCTTCTAATTTACTATTTTTGCTAGCAACTATTGGTCTTAAAGGGGGAGAATCTATGTTTTTATGGGTTTTTGGTATTCCAGAGATCCTACTGATCAACGGGTTATTATTAGTTATGTTCCTTTTCATTTTTTATATCGATTCTACCTGCATAGAACCATTCTACTATACATGATTCTATAAGTGAAAAACCTTTCTTAATTTCAGACATATTTACTGACTTATAAAAATTAGAGTCTGATACCATTTCTTTCATCTTTCCTTCATAATCTTTCCTATCCATTAAAACCATTGCTCCCCCTTTATCAGCTTTTAAGACAAGTATATTCTCGACTTTAAGTAGGACATCTAAACATTTTTTTCTCTTTTTTTGTTAGACTATAGTATTTGTATTTTGTATCTTCTTCTAACATTTCTAACATCTGTAATTCACATATATTAAGAAACATTTCCAATTCTTTACATAAAGGTGGATTATAACAACTAGGTTTGTAGAAGTCACAATTATTAGGTTTCTGACTTCCTAACAATACTTTGAGATTTAATTTTCTCACATAGTCTCTTAATTCATTAATCATGATGAGTTTGTTGGCCCTTTGTGCTGGGGCAAAATTCCATCCCTTACTTAGTACACAGCAATCATCATAAGAAATATTTTTACTGCACAAATTGATAATTCTAAAGTTAACACTTTTTAAGTATTCCATTGCTTCCGCTGGTAATTCCAATTCTTCTTTGGATATTTGTTGCCCCCCCCCAGTTTTTTTGTGGCTGTTGTTTACTATGATAGTTTTTATCACTATAACCGTCTGCTGTGACTTGGGCCCAAGTTCTTTTTTGACTGTCAATTCTCTGATATACTTCGATAATCTGTTTGTTGTCTTCCTTGGTCGATCCTTTGGACACTGTTTCTTGGTTACTCATTTTAGTTCTACTCATGTCTTTAATTTTAGGCCTTACTGCTGGTTCACTTGAATTGTGTTTACTTTCCCCCAAGGGAATATGGTGGATTTCAGCCACAGTTACTACATTATTTTTATTGCCAAGCCTTTCAGACCTTCTTACTGTACTTATTTCTTCATCTACATTAACCAAATTTATCTCTTGCTGTTTAGAGACATTATTGTTGACACTTGTTTCCAATCGAAGTCCATAAGCTGTGGCTATTCCATTCACATATTCATTTTTGTCCCTTTGAATTTTTTTTGTTTTTCTTTGACATAGTTCATCATTTAACTTGAGTAATTTCTCCTGTATTAGCACCATTTTGCTATTAAAATTGTCGCTGGACGTGTTATTTTTAAGAATATCATAATTAGTCTTTACATTCCAGGTTAGTTCTTCCAGTTTAGTTAAATTTACTTCATGTAGCAGTTCCATATATTGTAGACCAGCCCTTTGGTTTATACTCAACCATTTGTCAGTAAATGCTTTGGGTAAATCTTTACCTGCCTGTAAATTTTTAACTCTTAGTCCTCTTAGTCAGCTGTTTTCAAAAAATAAGTTGTCCCATTGGAGACGTTTGACTAATAATAAATCCCTTTCTAGTATATTAAACTTTTCTGAAATGTTAAAGCCAAAATTCGTGTTTGTTTCCGTTACCTCATTGATATCAAAAGTGAATGGACTCTTGGGTGGAGCTAAACACCCTCTTAAAATTTCTTCTTCACTGTTAACCGACACATTTAATCTTTGGCTTTTATGAATAAGATTTACAGTACCTTCTTCACTGATGATAAAAGAGCCATCAGGAGTATCATTCAATACACACCCAGCAGAAACTGCTGTAAAGCTGGTCCCAGGAGCCACTCCTCTTTGTCTATGCAATAATATGTGTAGATTGCAACTCATTTTATGTTGGTAGAACAGGAAGGGAATTGTATAGAAGAATTTATGAACATCAATATGCCATAGGCAAAGGAGATGTCAAAAATGCTTTGGCAAAACATTATTTAGAAAGTAAATGTAAGACTAATTTCAAATGTTTAGTTATAGATTTTATCCATCCCAATGTTACAAAGATAAATATTGAAGAAGAATTGGGGTGGCTTGAATACTGCTGGCAAGTGAGATTAAATGCGTGTTTTCCACCAGGGTTAAATAATAGAGAGGAATTCATTATGTATTTAAAAAGGAAAGGCTTTAAACATTAGGTTAGTTTTCAGGTATACAGAATAGTTTAAGAATATTGTAGTTCAAACACATTTTAAACTGATAACTTTTAATTGGATTGCTTAATCGAAGCAGATTATTAATTGCTAAGAGTATTTAAATGAAGCAGTGTGTTGTAACCATTAGTCTGAAGAAATCTCCCTTTGGAGATGAAAGCGCTCACTTGTGGTTCTATAACATCGTAATTACAGCGTGTTTTTGTGTGTTTTATTGGATTTTATCTTGTGGATTTTACTTTGTGAATTTTCGTTTTTGTGCTATTCTGCCATCGTTTCTTTTTGGATTTGTGCTTTGTTTTGAAGCGTGCTGCTTTGCTCATCACTATATTCTGTCTTAGTCCTGCTGACCTTCACTCCTCTTCTCTCTAGAGCATATCTCCACCTCTCTAGGGTCTCCTCCACCTGTTCCCTACTCTCACTACAGATCACAATGTCATCTGCAAACATCATAGTCCATGGGGACTCCTGTCCACAAAGATACAATGCATCTCCTTCTGACCTTCTCTGTACTTCTCCATCAACACTCTCAGAGCAAACATCACATCTGTAGTGCTCTTTCCTGGCATGAAACCATACTGCTGATCACTAATCATCACCTTCCTTCTTAACCTATCTTCCACTACTCTTTCCCATAACTTCATGCTGTGACTGATCAATTTAATCCCTCTGTAGTTACTACAGCTCTGCACATCACCCTTATTCTTAAAAATCGGTACCAAAACACTTTTTCTCCATTCCTCAGGCATCCTCTCACTTTCCAAGATTTCATTAAACAATCTAGTTAAAAACTCCACTGCCATTTCACCTAAACACCTCCATGTTTCCACATGTATGTCATCTGGACCAACAGCCTTTCCATTCTTCATCCTCTTCATAGCTATCCTTACTTCCTCCTTGCTAATCCACTGCACATCATGATTCACTATCCACACATCATCCAACCTTCTCTCCCTCTCATTCTCTTTATTCATCAACCCCTCAAAGTACTCTTTCCATCTGCTCAACACACACTCTCCTTGCTTGTGAGTACATTTCCCTCATCATCCTTTATCACCCTTACCTGCTGCACATTTTTACTAGCTCGGTCCCTCTGTCTAGCCAATCAGTACAGGTCCTTTTCTCCCTCCTTAGTGTCCAACCTTTCATACAACTCTTCATATGCCTTATCCTTAGCCTTCACCACCTCTCTCTTTGCCATGCACCTTATCTCCTTATACTCCTGTCTACTTTCTTCATCTCTCTGACAATCCCACTTCTTCTTGCCAACCTCTTTCTCTGTATACTCTCCTGCACTTCCTCATTCCACCACCATGACGCCTTGTCCTCCTTCCTCTGTCCAGATGTCACACCAAGCACCTTTCTAGCCATCTCCATTACTAGCTCTGCTGTAGTTACCCAGCTATTCGGTAACTCTTCACTGCCACCCAGTGCCTATCTTAACTCTTCACTGTCATTGAAAAAAGTGTATGCCAAGCAAATGAAATTAGGACACACAGAAAATGCACAACCAAAGCAGAATTCTAAACTTTATGTCAAGCTAAAACACAAAAACCCAGAAATGGAGAATTCTAACAAAGGTGATTACTGAGGAAGAGAAACTTAACAACAACAACAAATACCTTACTAGTCTATTAAAAGAGGAGAAAAACTGGCTAGAGTCCTAAACCCATTCCTGTCATTTTAAGACAAAAAAGCAGTTAAGGGGGGATTATAGGCAACAGGCAGCTGTAAGAATGAAGAAAGAAGAAAAAATAAGAAAAGTAAAATTCCATAATAAATGTTGCTCTGAGACACCCTTAGTAGAAAGTGGGCAACTTAGAAAATAAAAAGAAAGTGAGATGGTGATGTTCACTCACACTGTGACTGAGGGAGAGTGACATAGGGAAGAAGAGGAAAGTGAGAGGGTGGTACTCATTCACACTGTGACTGAGGGAGAGCAACATAGGGAAGAATAGGAATGTGAGAGGGTAGTACTCATTCACACTGTGACTGAGGGAGAGCGACATAGGGAAGAATAGGAAAGTGAGAGGGTGGTACTCATTCACACTGTGACTGAGGGAGAGCGACATAGGGAAGAATAGGAATGTGAGAGGGTGGTACTCATTCACACTGTGACTGAGGGACAGCAACATAGGGAAGAATAGGAAAGTGAGAGGGTAGTACTCATTCACACTGTGACTGAGGGAGAGTGACATAGGGAAGAATAGGAAAGTGAGAGGGTGGTACTCATTCTCACTGTGACTGAGGGAGAGCAACATAGGGAAGAATAGGAAAGTGAGAGAGTAGTACTCATTTACACTGTGACTGAGGGAGAGCGACATAGGGAAGAATAGGAAAGTGAGAGAGTAGTACTCATTCACTCTGTGACTGAGGGAGAGCGACATAGGGAAGAATAGGAAAGTGAGAGGGTAGTACTCATTCACACTGTGACTGATGGAGAGCGACATAGGGAAGAATAGAAAAGTGAGAGGGCAGTAGTCTCTCACAATAAAACAGTGGGAGAGCAAGCTAAAGAAAGAAAGAAAAAGGAGGGGATATTGTATATTTAGGAACAGAATAACATTAAACAGAGTCCTAATGATATTTCTGTTGAGCCAAAATACAGGAGAAGGAGTATTTTATGCAGAATGTTAATAAAGGAAATTAACTTGAAAAAAGGATACGTTCTACAGAAAACAATGCTTTGGCTAAGTGTCAGGATCCAGATGAAATAGTACAAATAGTAGAAAATTAAATGAAGAAACTAGAAGGATGGACTAACAAGAAAATGCCAGAACAAATGTATCATATCAGCCTTCTGAAATCATGGAAGCAGTTCAGACCTCTGTAGTTAACTTAATGGAAGAAACTAGCAGTTGTGATGATGAAAGAAAAGAGGTAATGAATTGTCGGTTAAGAAACAACAAAGTCCTTCACACCTACCTGATAAAACAAACCTGATTCAACTCCATATTGAAACAATTCCAGGAGAAAGAATTAACTTAAAACCCCAAAGAATACAGGGGTTACAGACAAAGGCCATGCAAGAGGGAGCACAAGCAATGGTGTTGAGTAAAGACTCAAAATGCATCTAGAACAGCCTCATAGTGTCAGCTTTGTAGTCTGATGGAGCAGCCAAGTTCTGTGAAGGTTTTAGGAAGCTGAACAGACAACATTTCAAAATATAAGAGGTGCCCATTGTCTTGGGTTGATGAAATAACAGAAATGTTGGAAAAGGCATAATTCTTAACCATATTTAACCTGATGCAGAGATACTGGTGCCTCTTTGTGTCAGCTGAGGCTAGAGAAAAAGGCAGTGTTTTCAACATCAGAGGACTTATTTCAGTAAAGTATCCTTCATTCTGGAGTACATGGTGCCCCTGTGACCTAGATGTTGATGACAGAGTTCTAAAGCCCCGTGTCTAACATGCTGCCACTTATCTAGATGACATCATAATATACTCTGAGGATTGTGACTCCCATCTAGCTAAGGCACAGGCTGTGTTGACTCTTTAGGACAAGCCAGGTTGACTGTTAATGCTTCCAGGAGCACACTGGACAATGCTGAAGCAAAGTTCTCAGGATATGTAATTGGTAGGCCACAGCAAGAAAAACTACAGGCACTAAGAAACAGACAGTAAAAAGCATGCAATGTCATTTCAGGGCTTACCTGTGTACTAATCAAACATTGTATCCAATTTGACATCAACAGCATGTAATATTATAGATCTAAAAGAAAGGAAGATGCCCCTAGAAATAAAGTGGACACTACAGGAAGACAATGCTTTTAAGCAATTGAAGGAAATATTGTGTTCAGACTTCTATTAGAATTTTTGGATTTTATCATCCCTTTCAGAGTTTATACTGATATATCAGAGGTAGGTTCATATATTAGTACTAAGCTAACTGCCTTTCTGGACCATACGCCTAGCCAATTACCCCATATGAGAATCAAACTCTGCACTTTGTGTCTATAGGGTTAACATCTTAGTCATTATGCAAACATCCTACCCCAGCCCAGGGGCGGTGATATCACAGGCCGTTGAAGGAGAAAAAAAAACAACTCTACATTTTTCTGAATTATAAGCTAAGTTGAGTAGAAACTAAGCATTCCAAAGATTAAATGTGTCGGTTAACAGTGAAGAAGAAATTTTAAGAGGGTGTTTAGCTCCACCCAAGAAGAGTCCATCTTTTTTTTCAATGATCATTGTAACACAAAAACAACAATTTTTGACATTTTAATTTCAAGTTTAAGTTACTATAAAGGGATTATTATTATATTATAGTCAAAATGGGACAATGGACAACTTTTTTTTTTTGAAAAAGACTGACTAAGAGAGTTAAAAAATAAAAATTTACAGGCAGGTAATTGCGTGAGTGCTCTTTTCTTTTTTTAACCTGCATAGGGATCAAAACCTATCTAGTGGCCTAAAGGTTTCAAGTCGGAGGAGTCGATGTAACATAGTGTGGGAGTTCTCACTGACTGGTATTTCAAAAATGAAGTGAAACTGATGGTAAGGAATATAGATAATGTTGTTTCAATATTGTATATAAAACTGCTGTGGTGAAACTCCATAAATAAAGCTGTCACTTTAAACAGAAGTATTCCTTTGAGAAAGGCAGCCATCTTGCTATATCACTTATAGTAGGTTCTCAAATGTTTGTCAGTTAATGAAGCCAATCAGTGGTGAATAAAATGAAAGGTTGTAGTCAGTCATTTGAGAATTGCTAACACTTCCTTGAGGGGGGGGTTGTCCTCAGAGCATCTGTTTGGGATGAAACCCTACAAGATCAAGGAGGACTTGGAGAAAGATGCTAGAAGGAACCTATACATATTTTCTTCACAAGGCAAAACAAAAGAGAGTTGCTGAGATGCTCAAAGGAACTTCCTAAGGCAGATTGTGGCTCTGCTATGTGAGACTCTGCTTAAAGTTATTCTAAGATGTTCTGTTATTTCACATGATTATTAGAGAATGACCTGCATTTATTCTGTTTGCATGTAATAAAACTGTGTTATTTTATAGACTTCTCATGTCAGTTACATTGTATATTCCATACAACAAAAAGATGTGAGGTACTTGTTAGTGTGGTATTATCTGTGACTGAATGTGAAGGTAAAATTGCCTTTGATACTTGTCATAAGTCACTACTAAGAGATACTGAATGTTGTTAGCAAATATTTAAATGTATAAGAGACACCTATATATTTATGTAAATATATCCAAACCAAATAATGTAAATCTGGCTTTCTTAACATCATTTGAAAACGGGTAAGAGGAGATAGAGTTTTTGCTGCTTATACTATGAATCTAGCAGGTGTAATTATTGAGTTACAGAAGTTTTTGATTGTTTTTCTGCTGCTGCCTACTAACCACTAACCATCTTGTTATTGATTGGACCATTTTTTTGTCCTGTGGGGTGCTAGCTGATCCTGGGAGGCATAATCATATACAGCCATCAGGGTTTGTGTTGCTGTAGCCCTCACCCCTCACCTCAGTGACCTATGTGCATTCTTGGCCACACAAGGGAAGACTATGTTGTCACTTTTTTGCATGCACATGTATGCTTCATGACGGTTACCATGCAGATGCTGCCTGATAGTGCTGAGTTTCACCCCCATCCTATATGCTGTCTGATGTACACCTTTTCTCCAGGAGGTGCCAGTATTACAGGAGGCTGGACCATCTCTCTTCCCCCAATGCCTGGTGAACCAATGTCAGCTGATCACTCCCATCTAACTCCTCAAACACATGAGCCACTACATAATCTTGCATCATCTGGATTGTAGTCATGGCCTCATCCCTTTATGCCATGGAGCCAGGAAGCTATAACACCATGGAAATATCTCTGCTGCATCAATACAAAAGTATAACTTTTTATATATGCATAATAAGATAAAAAATCATGTTTGTTTTTGAAAGTTTTGAAATCAGTATCACTATGTAACTAGGTTTCCTGTAAATAACATTGTTGTACTACATTTTCTGTACCAGTTATGGTTTGTATGACACTAGTAATTCATTGAGGCATGATTTGGAAAGATGGCTGTTCACACATGTTTCAGGACTCAGACATAAGGGCTATAACAAATCAGTTATCTTTAGGTGTAGAAAGGGCACAATTAACTATATCTGAACCATTATAAAGATCTACCTGAAATATTTTACTGGCCGTGACCACACCATATAGTAGTATCACAACAGAAATATTTGCATGTAGGGCAAGTTGCGGAGGAAGGAATGATGACTGCAGCTGGCCACCTAGGTTTCAGGCAGGAATATAACACTAGAGGGTCTTATGCTGGTGAGGAATTTTTCAGTGGTGGATGATGACATCCTGGTCCATGAAGGGATACAGAAGTTAGTGTTCCAGGTAATTGATATGGAGATATGATTCTGCTTACAAGGATACTGTCGATATATACTATACAATGCATGCAGGTGATATGGAGATATGATTCTGCTTGCAAGGATACTGTCGATATACTACAATACAATGCATGGAAGTTGTAACGGTATACATTCCGGCATATGTATCCTACTATTTTCAGGTAAAACAAAAAAGATGGTGAAGGATAAAAGCCCACACTTGTGATTTGTTTTTGTTAGTGCTTTCATCTACTTTATTAAGTAAATTTCTTCAGACCACTAGACTGATTCAAGGCCCTGTCACTGTAATCAGTATCCAACTGACTGTTAAGAAGTGATCTGTGCCTGTCATACAAGACATCCTCCAACTCATTGCTGATGGAGTTACTACACACTGCAAGTCAAATAGCATCAGAAATACTCAGTCTAGTAATCTAAGCCTCTTCTGAAACATGACTAGAACAGTTTGGAAGGACAGATGTATCTTGCAGAGGATACTACTGCTGTGGAACAGACTCCCCAGCTACATAAAACAAAGTTCATCTTTGTCCATTTTCAAGGGCAACTTAAATCTATGGATGGAAAACAGAAATGTTACCCCAGGACTGCCCCATGTACTATGAATGGACCAAGGCAGCTCCTAAATGCTTTATCCCATGCCTGGGTCCCCTCAAATTATATATATGATCCCAGTTATTCTTATTAAGGGTAATATACAATTATTGACCATGGGATGAGTAAGGCCTATCAATAACCAAATGAGATAGGTTATTTTGAATACAAAAAGAGAAATTGGCTAGGCTTAAAATACCTTGCAAGGTCAGCTAGCCTAGCTAGCCTACTACTTACCTATGAATATATGAACATGGATGTCATGATTGTTAAGAATTAAACTGTTTGCCAGTTGTAGTAAGTTCATCATTTTAGACACAGTTTTTTAATACAACTATGGCTAGGCTACCAGGATAGCAGCTGTATGGTAATCATTACTTTCTATAAGAACCATGTCATCAAAAAATAGAGCTCATGTGTACCCCTAACAGTATACTCATCACAACAGGAAATTCTCCTTTACTCCTGAGATGAGTATCTCTCTCTCTCTCTCTCTATATATATATACATATATATATATATATATATATATATATATATATATACACATATCAGGGTTTTCCATGTTTAATGTCTTAAGTCCTTATACAGATACAGACATAAAACTAAGGCAGTAAGATGGCATCTATAAGCAGACATGATTTCTTAAGCATGCACAATGAATTGGGAGGATTTACAAGATTAAAATGACACTTTCCATATCTACTGCAATAATGCAATAAAAAGGAGTGTGATATTGTCATTTTCGAAGTGGTGCATGCAAGCATTTGCTTTTGCTAAAAATATTTCATTAAAACACAGTGGGTAATGAAAGCCATCTGATATAAATGATCATTTTTTAAAACATTTGGAAATATTAACAATATTGTCATATTTACATTAATATAATAAAAGCTATATGATCTACAAGCGAACAAATCTTACTATTTTACATACAAGGATCACAACTTTGCCCCTGACATTTCAAATCAAACATTCAAGTTTTTGTTGACTAATATTGTTGTTCTAAAATATTGTAAGAATATTCTATGCATAATTTTCATAGACTGTACAATACCACAAAATGGCAATGTTCTATTCCCTCTTTTTATACATAAACGGAAAGCTCTTAAATATTTAAAAATCTCCCTTTAATACCATTGGTCTATCCTGCACAGTTAAAGGAGATATAAACCTTTGACCACAGCACTAGTAATGTTGGCTCTGTGAAGTGTATGTGTGTGTGTGTGCATGTGTGCGTGTGTGTGTGTGTGTGTGTGTGTGTGTGTGTGTGTGTGTGTGTGTGTGTGTGTGTGTGTGTGTGTGTATACATGCATGCATGTGTGTTAGGTAAAGGAAGAGAGAGAGAAAAAGTAACTTATGACAGTGATGAAAGAGAAGTTTAAGAACGGTTATAGATTATTAAAAATTCTGTCATACAGCCATCATTTGAAATAAAGAGAGCCAAGTTCCCCTGAAAAGTATTAATGATTACAATATTGAATTAAAGAATTAAAGCATAACTTTGAGTTTGGTCATTTATATTATTCATTATTATAAGACAGTATTTTTCCAGTATACAAAATGGTCAGATAAGACACAGATTGCGGTGAAAAGTGGATTGTTATGTTAAAGTGATGTTCCAGTTATAAAAAAGATTAATGAATAATTAGAAGTGTGTAACATTGCTCATAAAAATAGAAGCAAGATCACAAATAAAATTAATGTGTTGTTATAGTCATGATACCTGGAAAACATTAAAAATTTATAGTGGGAAGAGTGTACTTAAAATGTGGTTATAAGCATGGTAGAAGGATATTTCCTCTATTTAGACAGGCACAAATCTGTGGTAAGATAAATCATTGTGCAAACTTGTGCAAAATTTAAGAAATAGTTTGGCAACCAAATAGAATGTATCTGGTAAAAATTGTTTATTTGTGGGTATACAACTTGTTGAAAGAGTTTATATAGTGCAAGAATATGACAAAATAAGTCAACATGAGAGAATCAGTTATCTGGACAGATAACCTGAAAGTAAATAAATTGTGAATCATAGACTAAAAGGGTCTATATTACAACATCGAAAGCTGAAAATATCGACACCTCAGAACATTGATTTCTTTCCTAGGGAAAGAAATCGCTGTTCCAACCAAAACAAAACAGTAAACAGTTCCAAACACATACATCCTCCGTGTAAGACTTAATAAGTCTTACTCGGAGGCTGCAGTTGAACGGTATGATGTCAGCATGCCATGAATATGCATGAGAGCACGCTGACCCAACCACAAGTCGTACACGGACCGTGTAAGAAAGCAGGGGGCGTGTCCGACTGCCGAGCAGTCTAAATGTCCACGCCCCTGCAAGTGTTTGAAAAGTAAAAGCAAATACACAAGAGCGAGTCCGCTCAAATGTCCCTGCACCCAACACCACACTCCCTGATATTGTAACCCCCATCACAGTTATAAAAAGCAAAACATTAAATTTATTTGTTGAAATTCCCAAATTAGCTGCCCGTATTTGCACGTGTGTGCGCAGGTGTGCCCATTGCTTAGCTAGAATTAGCAATTCTGACATGGAAGAGCATAAGAAAGAATGTGCATGCAAATCACACCAAATAGCAATAGCGTAATGGTAGAGCGTTCGCACAAAGAAGAGGCATTCATGGTTTGAGTCCCACTACTCCCCTTTATATTTATTTTTAAATCAGTATATGAAATAATACCAGACAAATATGTGTAAATAGTACTAAAATGCAGTGAAATGGCCAATGTATCAGTGAACAAAATAAATATTTTAAATGATCCTGATATATAATTGCCTGCCATTAAGCAGCACTTCACACAGCGCAATAGAGGTGCCCATAGTTTAATAATGGTTAACCCAGCGCAATAGAGGTGCCCATAGTGAAATAGCACTTTAACCAGCACAATGTGTTTGAGCGGACGTGCACACCGCGCCAACCAGGGCACCATAGGGCACCGAGGAGCAACGTAGAGCAAAGTTGCTTAAATGCAGCCACACCCCCTAGCCTGTCTGGACAGTATGAAAATAAAATGAATGACAAGGTTCAAGCCCAGGACTCTGTGCATCACAAGCAAAGTACAGAAACACTAAGCCATGACAACTTAGGGGAAACAGCCACTGTTAACATACATATACTTACTAATGGTAGTTTAACCATTACTAACCAGGTCTCTAATCAGCCAAGAATTAAAAAAAAAACGGCCAAGCACAAAAAAGTGCGGGAAATGTGGCATATTTAAGCCCCATAGGTGGGAATACACACCATAACTGATTGTAGCTCACATCTGCAGTTAGAATGGCTGGTGTCAGAGAGGGAACATGCTTCCGAGCGCAACGTTGGGGCATCGAGGAGTTGAAATACATGGTTTGGCTCCTTGTCCACCATCATGAGTCAAGACTCCTGCAGGGCCAGTTCCAAGTGACGGAGTACAAGGCAGAGGCTTGAAACCGGTTAGCTCATGACCTCACCAGTGCCACAGGCATTCCTCAGACTGGTGAGCAGGTCCGTCACCACCATGCAGACCTGAAGAGATGGAAGCAGGACCGCCTGAACCAATGGATACAGGAGGCCCATGGGATGCAGAATGCCCCACAACTGAGTATGTAGCCATGGAATGCAGTATGTAAGAATTGATAATTGAGTATGTATAATGGATAGGTATGTCTCAATATCCCTTCATTTACTTTACAGCTGCAGGTGACCGTGCTGCGAATCAGCAAGCCTATGCTGATAGGCTGCTAAGGCTGCACCACCAGGCAGGTTAGTGATTATTCTGCATGTATTGTTATATAAAATATGGGAGAGAGCATGAAAGAAAGTGTTGTAGTCCAATAATACAGCCATAAAATTGCCTGAATAAGTCCTCTGCATGTACTGTCAGATAAAAACATCAGAGAGGCAGAAAAGAGTGTAGTAACCCATTAAGAAAGGTAACATATGTCTGGAATAATATCTCTGCAGGCACTGTCATATAAAATAAGTGACTGAGCCTGAAAAAAGAGTGTTCTAACCTATTAATAAAGGTATAATATGTCTTGAACATGTCTGCCATATGCACCGTTAAAACAAATAAAGGAGTGAGCTTGTGGAAAACTGTGTAATGCCATTAATAAAGGTCTAAAACCCAGAGTGTGTCTGTGTCACAGAGTTTGAAATATTGTTGTACCTTTGCATTATACAAATAGTACTGTTTGAAAAAGTGCTGGCAACCCAGAGTTGTGCAGTCCCATATAAAGTGGGTGATGGAAGTGCTAGTAGCTGTGAAGCATATATACAGTCCACAACAGTCAGTTACTGGTTGGCATGCATTAGTAAATCTGGCACACGTGTAGCATGTTATTTTTTCCCCAGAAATGTGAGTGTGTTTCAAGAAATGCAGGGTTCTGTACAAAGTGAAGTGAAAATGTCATGTGAAAACATCCCAGATATGTAGATAAAGAAATAGAAATGCAATCAAGAAATATGTAGCAGTAACATCTGCATCCTGGGCAGTTAGTATGTCAGATATAGGTCAGGCATATATTGAACTAGCCAAACCCATTACACAACCTAATGTATGGTGGCAAGTGTAATAATACATGTAGGGAATATACACCTGCAGTCACTAGGAATGTAGTGTAGACTAAAAGGTAATTATAAGATGTTAACCGAGGTTTTTTCTACACCCTACTGTATGTGCATAAACCATGCAATTCCACACCTCAATGGGTATGTGTAATCTTAAATATTTGTTGGGACATATGTCCTATTGTTCTATAAATATTTGCATTCACATTGATGCATGTGCCCTGTTTAAACACCACAATCATGATGGCCTGTTGCTACCAAACATCCCTGCATGCTGTTAGAATATCCACTGTGGTTCAATATATGCATGTGTTATGCTTGCTGTTCAACTGTTGGAACCTTGGTGTGTTGGGTTAATGGGAATATTACTGCATGCTGTTACAACTAATCTGGAATGCTGTTGTTTATGTTGTAATTAAACACACCTAATCACAGAATGTATGGGAAGGCCGGTCCCAGCAGACCCACCTGTCCCTCCTCAGCTGGCGAGTGCACCTGGCACCAGCAGGTCCGTGCCCAGCCCAGGCTCCCTCCTCCACTGGTCCTGTGCCACCTTGGGTGGAAGTGCTGCAGGATGGGGCTCACCCCCATGCAAGCATGGGTGGAGAAGGGCCACCTGTCACCCTTTGAAGGGTCTGGGTTGTGGTGCATTGGTTGATCCAGTGTTCAGTTGCTGATCCCCTACGCCAGCTCGAGGCGAGTGGCATGTCTCACGAGTGAGCCTGCTCATCCTATGCAGCCCCCAGCACACCCACCCTCGGGGCTGTGAAGGTGCAGTGGTGACTGCCCATGGGTGGGGATCTCAGTTCCACTGTTACCATCTGTGGGCTCATGGGCTTGCGATTTCCAAACATCCGACCCCATCAATTGTGTTCACCCACCCCATGTGTCATACACCGCCCCTGTATGCGTCTTGTCTGTCTTGTCTGTTTACCTCATCAACCTACCTCCCCGGGCATACCTACTTCTCCTACCTCACTTCCCACTCTCACCTGAAAAAAAAAAACAAAACAAAATGGGCAATCTGTACCCACAAAAAAATTACGCCCCATACATAGCTGCCCATTTCACACACATGTCCATTGGACATGTAAACTGATAATTATAATTGGCAGTACAACATTCTTTGTTGTCCTCACCCCTCTCCCAGGGGTGGAAGGTTTCAAATATCACTCCAAATTTATTGCACATGCACAGCTGTTGATGGTAAAGAAATTGGCAGCTATGGACCTTCCCTACACCCGTCCTGCACATCCCAAGCTTGTTTACCTACTGTCTGTCCCACTTTGTGCCACCTTTTTCACCACTTTCCTATCTCCCCATTTTCTTTTCTTTCAAAGAAATTAGCACGGGGGTTAGCTGGAGTAAGCACTTTTAAGCAGTAGTAAGCGGGTTTAAGCGAGTGTGCGCATGTGTGTGCTTAGCTAAGCGTCGCGCAAACCCACGCAAACCCACTTACAACTGCTTAAAAGTGCCTTAGTCACTCTATGGCATGGCCCTTGTTCTGCTGAGCAGCAAAAGAAAAAAACCTCTGCCAGTCTCGAACCCCAGACCATTGACACAATAGACTGCATGAATTACCACTAAGCCACAGCAGATATACAAATAAATTGGTTCTGAAATAAATATATCATGCATTACAATGAGGGAATGTAAATGGAAATTAGGAATGGTATAACACAAATCCTGTTCTGTGGGTCTTTACCAGCAGTTGTTGTGGAATTGCATGACATGACTGTGAAAGGAGAACCAGCCATCCTAGCAGGGAATAATGTTACAGTAGCACCTTACAAACACCACACAGTATCAGACAAGGATAAATACAGGCCACAGGAATACATGTATGGCAGTTAATTGTGTAAGTCAGAAATAAAGTACATACTCCCATGTATCCTGTGTTAGCATTTGGAGGGGTGAGTACATGTCTACACTGAGAAGTGTGTACTGGAAGCAGCAACATTCAGGTTTGAGTACAACATGCATATAACTGGCTACAACCCTAGCTTCAGATAAGAGACATATACCAACCTTCTGACTGACACAACGGTGTCCAGAGCAAACAAGCATGGGCCCCACCTTGGAAAGCTGAAAGGGCTATGCCTACCTAACCTAGCATTTTATAGCAGTGGGCTGCAATCACAGTGAGTAATGCAATCACCACACAGCAGGCTGCATGCAATTACTGAATGGTGGGCAGCAATTGGTGCAGAGGCTGTCACATGCACAAGTGCAGATACCTAGAAAAGCAGGCTGTACCTGCAGTCCACACATGCAATTCTATCATTGCAGGTGCTGGGAGATAGAGAGAGAGAGAGAGACATGGACACAGACAGAGACAGAGACACAACAGAGAGAGAAACTGAGACATAAACTGAAATAGAGGGGGAAAACCCAAAACAAACAACCAAAAAAATAAATAAATAAATAAAAACCTACAAAACCGTAACACACGGAGCAGGAAAATACAAAGGTAAGGTATGTAGCTCACATGTATGCGTTGGCATGTAGTAGATGTTCCTGAAGAGTACTCTACACACTGCAAATCATCCATGTGTGGCAGCAGTACATATCTATCTGTATCTGCACATGTGCATAGGGCAAGGGACATACTGCAACTGTTAGTGAAGGGTAGACAGATATCTGTCATTGAAGGTTGATATGTGCATATATCTATGTAGGTCATAGTGTGTGGCCTAGAAAACAGCATGCACTGCTGATATATGTCATGTGGTGGTTAAATGCTGTTGGACTGATTTGTCAGATCTGCTGTGTTACAGCCA
This sequence comes from Protopterus annectens, assembly GCF_019279795.1. Classification (NCBI taxonomy): domain Eukaryota; kingdom Metazoa; phylum Chordata; order Ceratodontiformes; family Protopteridae; genus Protopterus; species Protopterus annectens. The sequence goes on from NC_056732.1 coordinate 1,695,561,311, forward strand.
GTAAGGCCTGCTAATGCTACATGAGTTGAGGACACTCACATGCATTCTGCACAACACTGTGCAATATAATCACATAACTGTACATCCCTCAACTGTTGCATGACTGATATTCCCACCATGAAAGGTGGACTGTACATGTGCCTATATGTACATCCATGTGTACAGCAATGGATGTGTACATGTATGTGTATAGATATGCATATATATATATATATATATATATATATATATATATATATATATATATATATATATATATACAGAGAGAGGGAGAGACAGAAAGGCACGGGGTCATATGAACTGCAACAGGTGTGTGGTGACCAAGGCATGGACTGTAGACAAGTGTTGATACTGCAGTGCCATTCCTCCTTTCCAAAACACTGTACCCATTAACTACCACATAGGTAGAGATCTACCTAACAGTGAAGGTGTGATAAGGGAACATGGGACACAGGTGGACAGTAGCCTCCGCTTTGATGAAGACAGTGCCACACTACACCTGTAATCAGTCTGTGTGTTATGTGTCATGACAACAGGTGTGTCATCTATAGAAATATAGGGCAGTGTTCCCCTCTACTCATCACAATGCCCTGTGTGGTATGTACCTCACATGACAACTACACCAGGTGAAAAGGCCACAGACATACCTCCCAAAGGGTAATACTGGCCGCAAACAGATGCCCTATGCAGACTGACTCACAAAACCACATCTACACTGTATTGCATACTGGCCACACAGAGGTGACCTCTGCCAGACATATAGAGGTATGTCACACCCATAGCTGGGTGACAACCACCATGGCAACATATCACAATCCCTCCAGGATACACGCTCTAGGGCCCTAAACCTTGTCAGCTCACTAAACAGCACATGCTGGAGGGATAGGTTCCCATCTCAGAGATATGCCATACACCAGAATAGACCACCTAGCAATAGCAAACAAGGCTCCTCATTAGCAGTTGTCATAAATACCCCTGATGATTGTGTGGGAGATTGGTAATACACCCCAGGAAACACCTCTGTGGTTCTGGTTGGCAGGGCAAGTGAAATCAAAGTACATGTGTGTCAAAGGCCAGGGTAGCATATGGCTAGGCTGCTGTAGGCCCTAGGGCCAACAGCATATTACCTACCTATGACACTATGCACTCACACATGTACTCAATGCAATACCTGCTATGTGAGGTTGAACAAGTGTAACGCTGAATGTGTGCAAGGTCTGTAAAGGTGTGATAGCTTAGTGTGAAGTTGTATCTGACATGGTAGTGTCTATCCTAGCTGTGAGGACAGCAAATGATGTGTAATGTACTGTTAGGCAGACATAGTAGTACGGCATATGATGTGACATAGTTCCTTGTTGACGAATGTGGTGTCTCATTGTAGGCTAAAGCAATACATGTATGCTTAGTGAGTGGTACTGCTGGTGAATCCAACTCCCATATGAACTGTAGTACTACCTGAAGCTGTAGGCCTAAACAGCACAGTATGGTGTGTGTTCACATTGCTTGGAAACACTGTCATGTGTGTTTCCTGTAGTCTGCACAGAGGACAAAACTCAGGCATAAGGGTGTGTAAGTAGTGGCACACAGTACTGTATGGTACACAGGTAATGCTCATCTGTGTTGGCATACAGTGGTGTGTTGTATGTTTGTCTGATGTGTGTGTAATCATGCCTGTACAATGGCTGCAATCATATGTGTGTTACAGGGTATACGTGTGTATCCAGCAACATATATACTCTGTTACAGCAGTATGCCACCTATAGTAACAACTGTACACATCTGTTAGGCAGGGCTATGGCATCAATGACTAGGGTGGTTGACTGGTACTACTGTACCTGTACTTTACATCCATTGCAATGGATGACATCTCTGTTCATGCACTGGTGAGATATGCACCCCTATCTTGAGGTTGTGCAATGTGTCACAAACAGTGTGTCGGGTACTGTTGTATAGTGGTGTGATATATAGAGTGTGCCAGGCACTGTTAGTTAGTTGTGGCCTGAGAACCAATAAGTGGTATTGAACGTGTGTAACCTCTGACAGACAATAGGATGGTATATATGTCAGTAAAGTGATATCTGTAGTTAAAGGTGTAAAGTGTGCCACAGGACTCACTCACACATATTGTTCATATCTTTTTCAGCCAGATGGCCCACCAATGCAATCCATTGTACACAGCGGATGAGGAAAAGGTGATACTACAAAGCCTATTGCAGCAGTACACAATGCTGTTCTCCAGAAGCAGCCAGCACCAGCAGGAGCAGACTGCACTGTGGCAGGAACTTGTTCGTCGGGTAAATGACATAGGCATGCATAACCAGACATATGAGCAGGTACACCATCACTGCAGTGATTTAATTAGACATGTCCGGCAGCGTGCATCTGATATCCAAAGACAACAGCTTGCCACAGGTGGTGGGGTGGCCATTCATCCCCCCCTCACCAGAGTGGAGGAGCTGCTCCTAAGCATGGTGGCTCCTGGACAACAGCAACATCAACCTCTGACATGTGTTGTCATGGAGGCCAGAGCCACCCAGCACATCCACCTGGAGCAAGCAGGTAACATGCCCTATCTGTAGACGACAGTTAACTGTATTGTTAGATTATGTCTACATGAGATGTGTACTGTGTGTTTAGCAGTTCTGCTGCCTAGTGTTGTGCAATACTGATATTTCGAATAATATCTCTACACCTGTGACTGTTGACTGTTGTTATACTGCAGTTTAGCATACCCACTGTAGCAATGCCACAGTTGTGGCCACTGACAAACTCTCTCATATTCTCATAGGTCCCTCTGGTGTGACAGCAGGGCAGCCGATCCATGCTGGTGAGTGTGTTATAACTGCAATGTTAGTAATGAAGTGTGCATGTCATAGGTGAGGTGTAGGCCATGTACACATAACACACCTATGCATAATGCATGCCATGCATGTTTGCTGTAAGACGTTGCACAGCTCAGTAATGTCAGTAGCTGCCTCACTGACATGCAATACACAGAGCATAAGACACAGTTGTGGCAACCCTGTACTGCACATTGGATAGGCATAGTTGCAACACCTGTACACAACATAACACGTTTATCATACGCAGTACACAAAGACATGCTACATATGGTGTAACCACACACCCGCTGTAAGGTCACACCTCAGTATCCCACATGTCATCCACACACACATGATGTACCTCAGGGGTAGAGGCCTATCATGGGGCTGTGCAACACTCTTCAACACATAACACAGTCATGTTAGGCAATGCTCCCTATTGGGCACCTCATACACCCATGTACAAAGTGGCTGTGTAATAGTGAACATAGCCACGGCACTGCAGTTCAGGTACAGCATGCTAGGTGGTGGTCTGTCACACAGTAGTAGCCGTGAGTGACCACAAGATGCATGATGATGATGATGATGGCACATGGTAGTACACCCCATCCAGTTACAGTGACCAAAGTATTACACATAGCGGTCTTTGCTTTGCACCTCATTGTTGTGTGTGTGCAAACATATGCACCTATACACAATATGCATAGCATGTTGTGTGTGTGCTTACATATGCCAGTGTACACAACATGCACAGCTGTTGCCATCTGTACAAAGAGTCACATATATGTCCTGGAATGCTATTGGGTGTATAGGTCACATGACACACATTGGGTATGTGTGGTGTTTAATGTTGCAGTCGTGTAGCATGCCATGTCATGGCTGGCATCGACATATCTGCAATATGTCCCACACTCACCATAACCACTGTACAATAGCCATGTCGAGCAATGGGATTCCTTCACGTCTACATGCACCACTCATCCCATGTCTGTACATTGCATGCATTTGCTACACCTGTGCCCACTATTATTTGCTATGGACACAGACACTGTAAGCAGACATGGCAATCTATGTGTCACACAGATAACACATGCAGCCATGGTATGTATACCATTGAGTGATGGTGCACAGGACATTGCAGAGCAGATAATACTTGCACAGCAATGTTGTGTCCATGTACACATTGTGTTCCAGGGTGTAGACAATCACTGAACAACTACACACATGCATCACAGCCATGTATAATGTCATTAAATAGGGCCATCTACACTTGCACTGCATGGTCTTGAGCAACACATATTCTGCATGCTGACACATGTGAGGTGACTGTTTGCCTTGTGATACTGTCACCCACCTTCACCCACTATTGTGTATGTGTTGGATTGCTGGTGTGTGTGTGTGTGTGTGTGTGTGTGTGTGTGTGCTATGGTGAGCAATGTATTTGTGTTCATGTGTGCATGTGTGCATGTGTTCATGTGTTCATGTGTGCATGTGTTCATGTGTGCATGTGTGCATGTGTGCTAACATCATGTACAGATTGTGAAGTGTGTTTCCTGTCTTCCTTCCACAGGTGCTGAGTTATGGGTGTCTGAATGCAGCAGGGAACCTGATGTCACTGCCACTAATAGTGGAGATGATGAGACATGTATTGTGGCACAGGAAGGTCTGTCAGGGTCTGTCGTTGGTCCACCAATCGACAGTACACAGCGTTCAACCCCATCTATGTGCACACTCATACTGCCAATACATCCCTCATCACCAATGGCCTTAGCTGAGGGACAGCATACAGTCGGCATTGACCAGGAGAGTGTGGTACCCATGGCACGTGCATCCCCTCACAGCAGCCATAGCCAGATTACTGGAATGGTACCACATAGGCGGATGTCCAGGGGTTCTAGGGGGGAGCACCACTAGTCGTATTGCCCTTGGCAGATGTGTCCCCAGAGGTATTACAACCTCCAGTATGTTCAGCACGTATGGAACGGTACACCCAACAGGAACTAAGGGCGCAGAGGGCCCATTACACTGCTATCAATGACAGCATCCATGACCTTGTCGGTGCCATCCAGAATTACACCGAGGTCATTGATAGCCATTGGAGGGAGACATCAGATGTCCTCCACAATGTGTTAGCCATAAGCCAGGACTGTGCTGGACAGATGGGAAGCTGACATGGATGCATTCCAACAACAGCATCAGCTGGCAGTCATCGTGGACGGACCACTGATCACAGCCGCTCCCCTAGTGGCAGTACCAGCCCCAGCAATGCTGGGGCTGGCCTGTCCATTGACCGTCCTACTAGACCACGTGCACATGGCACTGGCCAGTCCCAGCAGGTACATGGGTCCAGTCATCGTACCTCTGCCTCTGATGATCACACCCAGTCAGGGTTGGTACCTGATACTGCCCGTAGCACCCCTGCTAGGCACAGGTACCGTGTCTGTGACCAGAGACAGTGATCTGTATGGTCTAGCAGGTACAGTCTGTGGCTGTCCCACAACTGCCTGTATATGGCAGCCACATGGTGGAGTTGTGTGCATGCAGACACACACACATTAACCAAACAACTAGGGGTCACACATACACACACATTACATCAACATTGGCCCATGCTGTACTGTTGTCCCTCACACACACACACACACACACACACACACACACACACACACACACACACACACACACACATATCCATGTCAATTGGATGGGTCAATGTCAGGCTCTGGCAAACCAACAACACACCCTGTGCATATGATGACACCTGTGCCACCTCCTGTCATCTGTAACATTGATGCAGGAATAGGCTAACATGGTTCTGATGCACAGGGTGACATTATAGCAGTGTAGCAATAGTAGCAAGTTGCCAACAGGAAAGTGTACTGATATCCTTGTAGGTATATCTGAGCAGGCATTATGCATCACAGCTCTGATAGTCATTGTAGCATTGTCTACACCAGTTTTAGGTCTGAGTACGTATTGTCCACCCATGTGCCACATGGCTGAAGTGTACAGTGTTGCCAGCATGTGTTAGTGAGTGGACAGTATGTGTGTGATGTGTGCATTACAAATTAGCAGGTGTACATCTGTGAACATGGTGTGTGCGCACTGTCTGCATGTACGTGCATAGTGGACACGTGGGATGTGCGACATACCCTGTTGTACACATTGTTAACATCTCATAGTATTTTCCGATGGCCAGTATGCATTCTACTACAGATATGTACTAACATGGGTACACATGTGTGTATGACATGGGTTGACACTATGCTGTGGGTGATACTGTTGATATCTGTCAATGATCTGCAGTCTGGTAGTATACACCACATCAACAGCATGACTATAACCAATCATTAGATGATGTCCTGACAAATGACACACAGTTGTAGGGAACTCAGTAACAGTTGGATCCTTCCGGTACTATACTATAACAGTAACCAGTGGTATTGACCGCCACACGTTCCTGGGACCACACCTGTGTGGCATATAGCCCTCTTAGGTACATGCAAACACACTAGGGATATGTCCATCCACATCTGGAAATGCATGCATTGGCCTACACTGCATTCCTGGATAGGACGCATATCCTACACAAGGGTATCATACAGACAGATTCCTGTTGTCCAATACTTGCTGTATAGTCATAAGACGACTATGGCATAGTCATCCACATTTACTAGACATACTATCCCAACAGTACCACATAGGTGGTAGCCCTCAACATGTATGTTGGGTACCAATGTGTACAGACAGACACGTGTTATGTCATCTGTCCCTTGGTATCCACATATCCATAGGTATTGTGGGGTCCATCAGTGTTTCACATAACACATTAGGGGCCTGCATGCATATCCACAGGGCTGTTGTACACCTATAATGACTGTCCATTACTGCCAGTCGTTGTTGTGTATGAACATGTCTGACATATACCCCAGGCAATTACCCTCACTCACAGTACTCTATAGTATGTGTCATGGGTGTGTGTGGCACAGATGACCTTGGCCACAGATCACTACAGTGGCCGGGCTTGTCACATACATACATATGTGACCTATGATCTGAGAAGCAGCGGCACAATCTGTCGAAGGAAACAAATGTATTCATGTAGTATGCAGGCTTCACACCTATGTACTGATTGAGGTCACATGTACACATATTTATTTGCCACACAGATACCCGATGTGTGCAATGCACATACTGTTGTAATCATATGTCATACCGTAGTAAAAGCAAAACCCTCACTGCATTGACTGCCTGTGGCACACACACACACACTCAGCATTTGCAGGATTCAAACCCCTTACCTAACTATGTTATGATACTAGAGAGATATGCATTAACACGGTGTGCTATATGCTTTACTATGTGGTTTCTGTTCACCTGATATATTTGTAGGATGCTGACATCATCAGACATTCCAAAGAGGGATGTGCCTCTTTTAATGTGTTTTCCCAGTCTCCAAAAAGGCTACTCCTCTCAACAGAAGTCACACACATACACTAACACACACTATCAGCGCTTGCAGGATTCCAACCCCTACCTAACTATGTTATGATACTAGAGAGATACGCATTACCATGGCACGCTATATGCTTTACTGGGTGGTTTCTGTTCTCCTTGAATATTTGTAGGATGCTGACATCATCAGACATTCCAATGACGGATGTACCTCTTTTAATGTGTTTTCCCAGTCTCCAAAAAGGCTACTTTTCTCAAAGGAAATCACATACATACACCACCCCCCCACATCACACACATACACATGATTCAAACCCTTAACTAACTATGTTGTGATACTAGAGAGATACACATTAACACAGGACGCTATACGCTTTATTGGGGGCTTCTGTTCTCCTGATATATTTGTAGGATACTGACATCATCAGACATTCCAAAGAGGGATGTGCCTCTTTTAATGTGTTTTCTCAGTCACCAAAAAGGCTACTCCTCTCAAAGGAAATTACACTGTCAGCACTTGCAGGATTCAAACCCATACCAAACTATGTTTTGATACTAGAGAGATATGCATTAACACTGTGCGCTATATGCTTTACTGGGTGGTTTTTGTTCTCCTGGTATATTTGTAGGATGCTGACATCATCAGACTGGGCATGGAAATGTGTGTGCACTTTCTTTTATGCAATCCCAGGAATGATCCATGTGGGTCGGCAGGTATCAACAGCTTGAACAGGACCCTGTGAGTCACACCTTGTGTGATCTATCTGTGGACACATTGACATCCCTTCATATGTCAACACATATCTATGCACAGATTGTTGGTTTTGTGGATACGACATGTGTCTGTGATGTTGATGAAGAGCTATGCAAAGTCTATGTGGGACATGTGTAGCTCTGTTCAGTGATGTATGTCCTGGGTGGCTGCCTTGCAAATGGTGTAGCATGTTTGGGAACCATGATCTGCACATGAACATACCACAGTTGGTAGGGTTGTGTGTTTGTCAGCTTCTAATAGCTCTGTTTATGACTTCAGCCATGATGCACTCCATGGCCTTGCAGATCAGACTTTATAGGCTTACTGGACTATACTTCCCATGGTGTGTTGTGCACCCACACTTGTGGGGAGTGCCATATGTTGCTGTAACACATTCAACGGTTCCAGACCCTGTGGAGTGGGTGAGGCTCAACAGACTGTTCAGGTGCAGGGTCTGTTTGTTCTGTAGTGCATGCATGACACATATTGGGAAACAATGTAATCCAATTGCTGCCATGCTTTTGGCTTTGGGGGGAGCTGGTCAGCCATTCTACATGTGATATCTCCTGGTATGATGTCAGGGACTATCGTCAGTGGGAGGTGGGTATGTATATATGGGCCTGTCTGACAGGATGTCAGCATTGTCAGTAAGGTACAGTTGGCCCTGACTCAGGACATATATGAGTGTACATTACTATTTATGACATAGCTGAAGGACATGTCATGATTCTCAGTCTGGACTCCTTCTCAGCTACTCTTTACAAAACACCAACAAACCTGAGCACTAATCCCGGTTATACTCTTTTACACACTTAACACCCTACTGATCCTTTGTGATCAGGCTACAGAGTATGTCATCATAATATACTGGCATGTCCAGGGGTCGGTTTCATGTGTACTCTCCAGTCCAGCTAGTGAATATTGTGGTTATGACACAATGTCACATCTGCCTCATGTACACAGGCAACCCTCTCCTCCTCTCAACACACTCAGATATATGTGAGAGATGCAACAATATTGACATACAGGAGGCTGAGATCTCTCGACCCATGACTGACATGGTCTATCAGGTGGTGAAGGTGACCACACACACCACATATCAGTCTCACATACACCGATAGCGACAGCAATCAAACCACATTATCACACATACACATACTCGGAGGCTCTACATACACTCTGCCTAAGCAGCAGAGACCTCCAAAGCAGACACACAAACAACTGCTACCCCACTACAATACCCACATATCACATAGTTCACAATGTCAGTGTGCCACACAGTCACTGCCCTTCAGGCTAAACAACACACCTGATACACTTGTAATAGGTGACACTTAATGTCAGACACACTGACATCCCACTCACCAGGTCAAACAAGGGAATAGTCACTTTGAGTTGTCTCTCAGGTGCCAGGATCCACCACATAACACATGCACTCAGGTCACTCCAAAGCAAGTCCAGGACTGGCTCCATCATTGTCCATGCTGGTGCGTACAACCTCAGACGTTCCTCCCTGGACCACATGACATGATACATAGAGGAACTCTCTGATCATGTAGCCCAGGCCAGTATGACCCTGACCTTGTCTAGCATCTTACACTCACCAAGTATGATGTCTCAGTATACCAACAAACTGATCGCATTTAACAGTTGGCTAACATATTGGTGTTATTCAAAGGGGATACAGTGTCTGTCAGCCTGGGGTGACATGCTCGACATGCCACGTAGCTTCCCTATGGACAGCTTGCACCTGTCACCCTTGGACTTTTGAATACTGGCTAAGGCACTTGCTGCCACCATACTGCCTTATTTAAGTGGGGCTCAAAAGACAGACCCACCTCCATAGACATTACAGAGTACATGACACTGAGGGTAATGCTGCTCAACACCAGATGTATTACCCTCAAATTGACCACACTCAGGAATCTCCTCAGTATGGAGAATAGCAATATCTGTGCACTAACAGACACATGGTTCAGGCTCCCACATGCACACCAGCACTACCAGGTTATATTTCGTACCATGCTTTCTGACCACATAACTCGGAATGGCCAACACAAATAGGGGGAGTATCCATATACATCACAGATACACATACCTCCGGGTTGGTAGCACTGCACAAAGCATCACAGACCATACATATGCACCTAACATTGTGCAAATCTGCCTTTTGGTTTGTTGCCTGCTACAGACCACACTCACAAACTCAGCAACCACACTCGTCTTTCCAGGGAACACTGGACAATATGACGGTCTCCCCAAACACCATTATATTGGGTGACGTCAAATACACACACATTGACTGGGGATAGTACTCAGGCCCCAACACCCTCGCCCAACAGTTGCTACAATTTGTAAACTCATATGCTGTGGTACAACTGGTCACCACACCCACAAGAGGGGACAACATATTGGACATGATCATCACCAACATGGGGACTCTATGTTCCACACCTGCGATATACCCCTCATTGGTAAGGACAGAACATACTTTATCTCACTGGACATCCATATCATGTCCCCACACCCATCCTGGGTAATCTTGGTGAACTTCCCAAAAGCAAATGTCACACTTCTCCATACCACGGTGGTATCCTTCAGAGACCCTGGGTCAGTGGTAAGTATGGCTCAGACTGCTGAATCCTTTACATACACATTCTATGGACACCTAGTGGACTGCATGGATCGTGCTATCCAAAATAACACCTGGACTCACTCCTCCAATGGCAGGGGACCTGTCTGGTGGACCCCGGCCATTAATATGCTATACAACAAAAGGAGGAAGCTACTACATGATAGAGCACAATCCCAGACAGGGAAGGCATCTGTGATCTGTACTAGCAGACAGCTACAATCACTCATGTATTTATGTCAGGCCCGCTTCTAATGGACAATTGCACCAGACACATCGGACACTCACAAGGCCTTCTTCAGTTAATTCAGGTACCTGGCTGGACACTCACTGATATGCTGTGTGTTACTGCATACTGACTGAACATACCCTGAACCCACAGACATTGCCAACATCCTGGCAAACAGGTTCAGTGCAGATGTCTCCCCCCATCCCCCCCTAAGGAGGTACTGTCCATCCCAACAGAGTGTAATCTCCCTGACATCATGAATAAACAGGTGAATGCTGCCCACCCCACAGCGGACAACACAGCATCAATGGGACCAGACAGTGTCCCGCGAGGCCTGTGTCGTACACGGCCTTCATGACAGACGTAACCCTCACATTATGTCACTTTTCAATATCAGGGTTACTGCAGGATTTGTACCCATGGAATGGCATACAGCAATAGTGGTCCCACTCCACTGAATACTGCCACAACAGACCACAGACAATATCGGCCTATAAGGCTAATTAGCCTGTTCTGCAGAGCTATGGAGCGTATTGTAATGGGACTCATGCACATAGACATGGGAAACCTAGAGACACTGGGTCCTACACATTGCAGCATTGTTGTTGGCAGATCTTGCCTGTTGGACCTGTTTGTATTCTTTAAACAGTTACCAGGTCCATCAGTGTCGGGATGGTTGTCCACACAGCCTGCCTGAATCTTGCACAACCCTTCAACACAATACCCCACACAACCATTATGCATAGGCTCACTGGCATCAATATCGACACATATCTCACATGATGGATTGCTACCTGGATCAGGGATAGCACCCACATGCTCAGTGTTGCAGGTGCCATGTCTGACTATACACCAGTTACACATGGCATCCCACAAGGCTCAGTCCTGGGACCTCTCTTGTTCAGTATATATTTGTGTGACATACAGGCTATCACAGGAGGGATATGGCTGCCCATGTTCGCAGATGACTGCAAACTGGGTGCCATAATCAACTCTCCAGCTGGCACATGCATACTCATACAGGGTCTCACAGAGATAGGATGACTGGTGCCTGAGCCATGGCCTATGGCTACATGCCATTAGTTGCATAGTCATCCCCTTTGAGAATGACAACATGCCCACACATTACCACATAGGTAGTAATCCATTACATATGGTAGTAGTTGTTACGGGTTTGGGGACATGACCTGTTCATACTCTCGCCTTTGACAATCACATTGCCAAAGTGGTTAGACAGTACTTCTACATAGCCCACCATATCCCACATGGTTTCACATGTTGATCACGTGTGGTCATTGTGCCCCTATACTCATCACGACCATGCTTGGTTACTATGCCACATTTGGGATGTACCTTACCCGACACCTGCAGCAACTGTAATGGCCACAAATGTTACTCATCAAGCAGATGTAGGGACTCACACGGATGCCCTGCACAGTTCAGATACAGTAACTCCAGCTCTACTCAGTCACTTACCACCTACACAGATGTGTTGTGTGCCTGTAGTTTAAGGCAATATCTGACCCAGAATTAATGGACATGCTCCACCTCAGGATATCCAACTCCCTTGGAGCTACACACTCCAGGGACATATACCTCAGCACAGATGTTAATAGGACATGCTGGGGGGACAGATTATTATCTGAAAGGTTCCACTCACTGCAGAGTGTAGTCCCAGTTTTGCATAAGCAGAGCCACCCACTGACCACCTACAGGTGACATCTTGACAAGTGGATGGGTGATCATATGTGTACCATGGGATATCGTCAAGGGTCCCTGCTAGACAGAGGAACAATACACTAAACGTAAATGGGCTATCTTGTGTGACCTACTATTCACAGTCACAGTGTTCTGATTTGACTGGGTTGCAGCAGCCAAACACACTCTAGCTGTGCTTGTACATACCCTAGGGCAGATAGCATAGTGTCAACCTCTGAACCTATGATAATGTTCATGATGCACAATATTTATTGCTGATACTGTTTGCAGGTTTTTATCATCTTTGCTTTCCCACTTTCTATGAACTGCTTAGGTATCTGCAGAACATATTTGATTATGACAGGGTTCCACTATATTATATACATGTCTGTTGTCATATAAGTGTGTGCACAGGGCAGATTGCTGGATAGTGAGAGGTTCCTGGGTTAACACATGCAACTGCCTGATATGTGTGGCCCACTGCTGTACTCCAACATGGTCTAAGTGTGTGAGCATGCCCAGTTCAGACTGTCAGTGTTCTGTTGCCTGACATTTGTCTCATGTATTCAAGTGTGTGAGCATGCCCAGTGTGACCTTTCAGTATGTTGCTGTCTGAGGTCCACTACATTTGTTGATGTATGCGTACATGTCCAATATTAACATTTCTACTGTGTGTGTGTTGAAAGTCAGGTTCTATTCTTACTGCAGGACTCACCTTTGTGTCATAACTCGACAGGGATTATGCTGTGCCTGCAGGGTTTCCATGGAATACTTTGCATAGACTTATCAACACTCTTCATGCAATACTGTCGTGGTTTAGTGGTTCAGAACTATGACTATAATGCACAGTATTCTGGGTTTGAAGACCATCACTGCTTATATTTTCATACTGAGCAGACCAGACTGCTTAAGGGCCAGTAGAGCAACTATGAGCATGTTGGCTTTTGTTCAGCTATGCCCTACTTAGACCCATCTTGTCCAACATTGCTCAATATTAACCATCATTGCTGGACGTTGGCCAATATTACTCAACATTGACCACATTTGTACTAGTTGGTGTGTGCGATTTTGTTTACATATACTACATGGTGGTAAATGCTGTTTAGCACTGCTTTATATTGCTTAACACATGGCAATCATGCCTCAGGTGTTGATGCAGGGCTGCCTATGTTGGATGCACATACTACACTCCCTATACATGTTTGAAAGCAGGTAGTGTCAACGTAGGCATCCCTTTTACTATATGTGCAGGTCAGACAGAGGTATCATTTCCAGAGTTCCTACTGAGCCAGTGTATGTGCTATGCATTGCCTCTTTGCCAAGGCCAAAGCATACTGGGCATGCCTCCTTCTGCCTACTGGGGCAGGCTCAGGTTGCTCCTCCTCCGAGTCACGTAATGCCTGTGATGGCCTTGGCAATGGTGGGGGACTGTTTGGCCTGGGCCTATGCTGGTCCTGCTGCAGCTGTTTTCGCAGGATCATATTATGTAGCATAGCACATACCATGACAATTTGGGTACATGTAGCAGGTGAGTACTGCAAGGCTCCATCAGATGTGTCCAGGCACTGGAACCATGAATTGAGCAGCCCAAACACATGCTCGATTACATTTCGTGTTTGTGCGTTTGCCTCATTATGGCATTCCTGTTCAGGTGTGTGTGTGTTTCTGATGGGTGTCATCAGCCATGGCTCCAGTGCATAGCCAGCATCCCCCACTAGGTGTCCATGTGGGATGTCCCCATTGGCAAATGTCTGGTACAGCTGTGTCAGATGCCAGATATGGGAATCATGGTAGCTTCCAGGGCAGCCAGAACACACATTCAGTATTATGCCCTGGGCATCACACATGACCTGGCAGTTGATGGAGGGGAAGCCCTTGCAGTTGAAGTAGACCCTACCCCACTCACCAGCTGGTGCTTTGATGCATATGTGCGTGCAGTCTATTGCACTCACTACCTCAGGATATTCCGCTATTTGCTGGAAGAGATGCAAATTGCTGGCCAATACCTCACGGGAATTGGGGAAGTATACATGATCACTGACATGTGCTGACATGGCATCCAGGAACTGGTGCAGTACCCTGGATGCTGATGCCTGTGATATCCCCATCATATCACCAGTTGGTCTCTGGAAGGTACTTGTTGCTAATATTCTTAGGCCAACACACACCTTAGTTTCCACTGGGATGGGTTCCCCTCTGTTTGTTCTGTGTGTGAGGCGTGGCCTGCACAGCTCAACAATTTGCTGCAAGAGGTCTCTGTTCACTCTATAGCGCTCCACTATCTCCAGCTCATGTAGCCCCTGGTAGGTTACCCTGGGCCTGTACATTCTTCTCCATCTCCTCACTGTGGGTTGTCCAGCAGCATTTGCATTATCACCACCTTCAGCATGTTGCATATGTCGCCTTATAACAGCAATGGCAGCCCCTAACATTTTTTGTCTCAGTACAGCTTTTTCAGTTTTCACTTCTATTAGCTTACTGCAGTGTTGCAATGTCTCTTGAGAGAAACATAATGGACTGTTGTTTGCAGAGTTTTAAGTGCTGGGCTGGGCTAGGCTAGTGTTCTGCCTGGGTAATTGCCTGATTCTGATTGTTTTCACCTGCTAGCTCTGCTAGTACACCCTGGTAACTTCCCTACTATTTGGTGTGCTTCCTGTTTCCTTTCTGTTTCCTGGGGGGGGGGGGCGCCATGCACACAAGTGCAAACACACACACAGTAGCTCACACATGCGCACACATGCTTACACAGGCTAAAACTTGCTTATTCTTGTTAAAACATGTGCACACCAGCGCAAATGCGTTTACAACTATTTACACAGCTTTACATATGCTTACTCAAGCTTACACACGTGCACACACGCGCACACTGTCTTACTCGGGTTTACTGGCACGCACACGCGCGCATGCACGCTCAGCAAGAAACTTTGGTGTTATCCACGGCATACACCTTCCATTTCTTGACATTACCTAGCCTACCTTTTGACACACCTCTTTCAATAATATGTAATTGTCAGCTGACACATGATACTTTGCTCCAATGAGCTTCACTCCTTTCATACATACCCCCCTCGTGATGTCACCTATCTTTTACTCTGTTACTCCCCTTATCCTACTCCTACACTCCACTGACTGTGCTCATTTCCTATGTAAACTTGTGATTCACTATCCTAACTCTCATTTGTATAGGATTGCCTACTAATGCTTGGTTACATCTCTTAGACTGAGCTTCCCCCCTCAGCAACCTCTACTCAGTGGCCATGTTGTCTTCAGCCTGCCATTTACTTGCATTGTAAATTCATTTTAGATATAACATCCACATTTGTGGTTCCTCATTATTAATTTTCTGGATTTTAGGGCACAGTGTGTTTGCGTGGCGCTGAACTACGGTTAAACCCCGGAGATCGGGATGAAAAAAAAAGTTATTTTATTTCTATTTTCCTTCACTTCCCATTGCCAATGGCCGTATTTTTGGCCATTGGCATGCTTCCTCCTGTAAATGCATGCTCTTTTTGTAGCTGTCACGGCTCCATTTTGCTATTTGCAGAACCGTACTCAGTTATCAACTGAGTACATTTCTGCAAATAACACTACTCCTACTCGGACAGGTTCTGGTTTCCTGGATCACAAATTTACCTCTTTTGTATAGCTTTCACCTGCAATTGAGGTAATTTGCATATCCAAGCCCTGTCTGTGTAGGACTAGTTTGGAGAACTCAGCTGCACGCCCCTACCGGCTGTTCCTGGATCGCTCGGCGGACATGTTGGCTGCATGGAGTCTTACTCTACTCTTAGACTCCATGCAAGCCTTCGTGAATCCGGCCCACTTACCTTAACCCTAATTATAAATCCCCCAAAAAAGTAAACAGCTGAAAACACATATACACTTAACTCAACCGTACATTTAACGCAAAAAGAAAGTAAACAGTTTAAAACATATATGCACTTACCTTAACCAGCACCCTAACCCTAAGGTCAGTAACTGTTGCACATTTATTTTCAGGAGCTATACCGGATAAGGAAATCTCTGAGACCACACTACAGTGCAGAACACGGCAAAGTAACGTAGAGGCCAAGCGACTTCTTTCCCAGGGAAAGAATTCGCTGAACAGCCACTTCACTGTTTTGCCTGTTAGCTGTTTAGGGTTCGATAAAAACACAATCAACAAAATGCATTTTTGTCATTATAATAGGAACCCAACTAAAAGGTGCAGAGTGTAATGTAATGTTTGCTTTAACGTTCCAAACATTGAGATGGAAAGACTGCAAATTAAAGCCTGCTGTGGACAGTATACTGACTTGTTCAAATCAAAAAATTTTACCAAAGAACAGAAACTGTTTACTTCTAAATGCCAAGAGTGAGAGAAAAAAAAAGTTATTTTTTAAGCACAAAACATCTACCAGACCTTAACAAGGCTATAAAAGGGAATAGTAACTGAATTATACAATCAAATAAATTGTTTCTGCTTTGCCAAATGCAAAGTATTCTTCTCCACCTTGTGCTAATCAGGGATTCTAACAAATAAAGCTTGAAGAAGACAGCTCCAACCAGAAAGATTTTGTATAAACAATAGGAAACTGAAGATTCTTTAGACTCCATCTCATATTTTATCAGTGCCTGAAGTATATCAAATAATTGTTGAAAAAGATGACTGAAACATATGAAGGTGTTGTTAATATTATCATGAATATATGGGTATGGAGCATGACTGGAGCAGAGCATTAAAAAGGCTGATTCAGTCATTGAATGGTCTGAAATGGGAAAAAAGCTCAAGCTAAGTAAGAATAAGACCATAAATATAAACTGGGGACCTTTGATTCATATTTTAATTTCAGAATACTTGACGTTCAGATGATGGTGATGATGATGATGTAGAGCTATGATAAAGATGCCTATACCCCCAGCAAAAGAAACATTCAAACTTTTATTTAAGGCACCATTTCAATAAAATAAAATTAATAATGTCCAGATATGCAACAGGCACTGCATAGTATGCAAATAATTAAATGTAAAGACATTCAAAATGAGCACAGAAATTGTAAGCCAATTTAAAAAAACAGGGTTTCCAAGGACCTCTAAAAGACAATGTGTGGATTTAATTCTCTTACTGGGTGGAAAGAAACTCCCAGAAGCATGGTGCTTGTACAGAAAAATGGCAAGTACTGGGTATCTCTTAGACACACACTTGAAACTTCCAGAATCCCTAAGGAGGAAGACTATAAGGGTCTGGCATGGGTATAACAAAGCAGCTTTTCATTCTCATAAGGGTTACCAAAATTATATACAGCTAGGTACACTAACACCTTATAAGTAAAGCTGTTGCACAGGACACAAAGAATTCTACTAAATGTCTAGTACTATGACTTGAGAATAAGATATTAGTCAGGAAAAGAGATGATGTAGTAGATTTACAGAGTAATTTGTACTTCAGAAAACAACATGGAGATCTGCTTGGAGATGATTTGCAAGTTAACTGGGTTATTTCTCAACTACCCATTGTAGAAAAGAAGCTTTAGAGGTTCCAGAAATTAACTGTTTAAAGAAAATTGCCACAGGAGGCTACCCAGAACAGGAGACTATTATGAGGAAAGAAAGGTAGCCTTACTTTTGATTTGAAAAACAAGCAAATGATTATGTACAATGGTTGATGTTTACAACTGTTGAACTGAAATTGCCTAATCAGTTATGAAAATGAGTGTTGGTCAAAACATACAGGTCTCATTTTGGTATAGCCAAGTGTGAAGAAAGAATATGTAATTTGTCATTTTGGTTAGGAGTAGGTTAACATATGGAACAAAACATGTTGAATTGTGATGTGTGCATTATGATTGTCATGTTGACTATCTAAGACAAACTATGTTATTAAATTTAGTTCTGGGAAATCATGGAAGAAGACAGGAACACATTTGCCTCAATATCAGGTGAATGTGTATTTGATAAGTACTGAAGATGTGTTTGCTTGTGAAAAAAGAGGTACAAGACTGGGATATGTTTCTTTAAATATTTGGCACCCTAAGCATTGTTCAATATACCAGTATGATGAATTTCCTCATTCACAGTCCTTTGGGGTGATTAAATGTAAACAATGTGATTTTTGTATTCATTTGCCATTCTCTGTGCATTCTGCCTGTACTGATCAACAGACTTACTCTCTGCAAGCACAAGCAGATTATGTCTCACTGCTGCAAGATATATCCAGCCCTCTTCGCTCCCCTCCTACCCTCAACCCCCAGACAGCCCTACAACACACTCACACACAAACACACATGCACACACACACACACGCATGCATAGTGCTACAATTTGCATTGTACACACACACACACACACATTGGAACATGTTCACACACACACACACACACGCACACACACACACACACACGCACACACACACACACGCACACACACACGCACGCACGCACGCACACACGCACGCACACACGCACACACACACGCACACACTTTAATTGCTCATTATTTGACAATTGCAGTTTCTACAACAACAATCAACTCCATGACTCTGTTGCAGTATACTACGACAACAGCTTCTCTTCATTTTCCTAAGTACCCCAATTTCTTACACAAATACTATAACTCTGTTACTGTGTAGTATCATAAGTACACTTACGTATTTTAACTAACCATATTACAAAATCTACCTATTCTATAATTCTAATGCTAGTATACTATTAAACATAATAATAATTTGAAATATTTAGTGTATATTTATACATTCTGTTACAACATACTAACACGCATATGGATGCACTTATATTTACCAACTACTCACACATACATATAAAACATTACCGACTATTTTTTTCTTTTCTTACTTCTCTCTCAAACCTTAATAATTGTTCTTACGAGCATTGCTGAGTCTCCTCCTGAGCTTGCTCCATACTTCATCTTACCATGTCTCCCTCCTTCCTCGGCCATTTATCCTGTTTCAAAATATCTCAAATATCAAGCATTTCTCATCCACTTCCTCAGTCTTATTCAGTCCTAATACTGCACTTCTAAAGAAAGATTAACCTTTCCCAATCATTCATAAACTATAAGTCTCACTAGTCTTATATGTAAAGCCATGGAAAGACTTACCATTGAAAGATCAGTAGTGATATAGTAAACCTCCAGACACTGGAACCAACCCAGTTTGGTTTCAACAAGGGCAGATCATGCCTACTCAAAAAAAGCAATGGATGAGGGCAAAATCACTCACACTGTCGACCTTGACCTGGCCAAGACATTTGATACAATACCCCACCCGGGCATTATTGACAAACTTAAGGGGTTAGGTACAAACCCATATGTCACCCAGTGGATAGCCAGCTGGCTCACAGCAAGTTAGAATTGGGAAGTCCCCCTTTTACAAAGAGGCCAGTCACAAGTGGAATCCCTCAGAGATCATTCCTTGGACTGCTTCTTTTTGGCATTTACTTCTCAGAGGGCAAGGCCACTGTCAGTGGTTGCAGGCTGTCTAAATCTGCAGATGATTGCAAATTAGGAACTGTCATTGAATCTCACACTGACACAAATGTTCCCCAGTTGGGGCTGACACAGACAAACAACTGGTGTCAGAGCCATGGACTAAAACAAAATGCCAAGAAAAACATAATTGTATCCTTTGGGACATCATCCATCCCTGGTGACTATCACACTGACAACACACCCCTTAGAGTTGACCCAGTAGTCAAGGACTTAGGGACACACATAGATAGTAATCTAGCCTTTGACCATCACATGTATACAGTGGTGAGAAAATCATTCTATGTTGCTCAACTTATAAACAAAGGTATGACATCTAAGTCCAAGAAAATCATTGTTCCACTGTATTTGGCATTCATCAGACCTATAATTGAGTGCAATGCCCCCTTTGGTATGTACCTAGCCAGACATATCCATCAATTGGAACGTCCACAGAGGCTCCTCAGTAAAAGAATACAGGGCACAAGTAAAATGTCCTATGCAGACCACCTCAAGGCCCTATCCCCTGTGTTCTGTCTCCTACAGGCTTTTGAGGGAGGAAAGATCTATGTCTGGCATACAGGGCATTGTCAGACCCCACTCTGATGGACCTCTTGCATATCCACAAAACAAACAGCACCATAATTACCTGTTCTAATGACTTAAAACTTGCATGTGATATAAATAGAACCTGCTGGAGATATAGGCATATATCCCAGAGACTATCCCATCTGTGGAACAGGTTCCCCATCCATGTAAAGCAGAGTTCCTCCCTAACCCAATTCAAGTGCAACTTGGGCAATTGGATGGGAAACCAGAACTTCATCCCTGGTTTTGCACCTATGTCTCTAATGGACACAGGTAACTTCTAAATGGTTCATCTCCCAGGCCCATGCTTACACTTATCAAGGGTATCAGAATTTGTCAGAGATTTGGGATGCATGGCTAGGCTTAAAAAGGCCCTTGTGGTCATTAGTCTAGTAAACACCTATGAACCTATGAACGTATGCATATCCACTTCAAAGTAGAGTACATTCCACATAAAAACACAACATTCCAAAACTCATCCTAGAAGTTCTTCAGACACTCTTAAACTCTTTTTGAATCATTTCTTCTATTACTCTCAAAATCTCTGGGGGCTTACACCCCATTCCTGGCCCTGCCTTTACAACTGCTAACCAACCAAACCATCACCCCATAATAATAACCTCCCCATTAAGTTGTGCCCTTCGAACTCAGTAACCTCCTTCATTAATATCAGCATCCATAGCATCTCAAGCCAGTCCAGTAGTGTTAATAATAAAGACTAACAAAACCCTTGTTGACCCAGCTTCATTTAGCTGCTCAGGGTACTGACAGATAGGCAAGTCAGGATAGGTGTGCCCATCCTGGGTGGACGGTGCTTGTTAATGATGTTCTCTGGGGGGGTTGTGGTTCAGTGATGGGAGTCATACTCAGCCACGATTGATCTGAACTTTCACCAGCATGTGACCACGGTGGTGAGGAAATCCTTCTATGTGACTTAACTTATAAGTAAGGGAATGGCATCCCAGTTTAAGGATGTCATAGTACCGCTGTACTTGGCCTTCATCAGGCCAATAATCAAGTACAATACACCCGCTGACATGTACCTTTGCCAGGAATCTGGAACCATCAGAGCATTCTCACAGGTTTCGCACCAAAAAATACAGGGTATAACCAACATGTCATATGTGGACTGATTAAAAACCCCATCACTGCATTCAGTTTCCTATCAATTACTGAGGGGTGATCTATGCCTGACCTGCAAGGCAGTTTCTGACCCAGCACTGATGGAGATGTTGCATATTTGCAAAACTAACTGCACAAGGTTTATCTGCTCCAGAGATCTAAACCTGATCTCTGACATGGATAAATTATGATGGAAAGACAGATATGTGTCCCAGAGATTGCCCCTTCTCTGGAATAGGCTTCTTATTCATGTGAAGCAGAGCCCTTACCTGATCATCTTCAAGTGCAGTCTGGACCAATAGGTGGGGAAATCACAAATTTGCACTTGGGGTGGCACCCATGGACAGAAGCAGTCTGTCAAAATAGTCAAAACACCACTTGCTAACCATTGTTATCATGCCCCTTAGGGATAGGGAATTGGATAAAATTAAGGTAAAACTGGCTGGGCTTGTCAGGGCTCTTGAGCAGTTTGCCTCGCAATCTCCTATGAACCCATAAGTGTGGGAAGCAGGACAGGGAATAGATAGGCCATATAACAACCACCCTCCCCCAGGAAGGAAGTGGAGAGGAGGGCATATAACAATGCCCCAGGATGGATTGGAGATGGGGGCATATAACAGCACCACAGAATGGAAGTGGAGATGACCAAGTCCCCAGGACACTTGTAGGATGCACAACTCATCCCAGCAATATTGGACTACATCTGGGGTGGCTTAGAAACAAGCTGGTAAACATGGTGTGGACATTGAGCACTGGGGGCTGGGCTAGTATAATGATGTCCCAAAGGGGACCAAAAAATGAAAAAAAAAAAAAAAAAAAAAACATCCATAGCATCCACAACAAAACTATTGAATTCCATGCCTGGTTAACCTCGTATACCATAAACATTATAACTATCACCAAAACCTAGCTGAAACCACTTATAAGATATAACACTTTTATCCTCATCAGTTCATAACATGATATTTGCAAGCACCAATAAAGAATTGGATGAGTAGCTCTTTTCTACATCCGTGATAGGTTCTGCCAGTGTAGCTCAAAGTTATATCTTTGGACCTCTACTTTTCAACTTGATCATCAGTAATCTTTCAGTCACTTCACCTCAGTGTCACACCATGCCCACATAAATTACCTGCATTTGCTAAAGCAGAAATCTTAGTCTCTTAAAACTAAACCAGAATAAATCACTATGCCTTGTCTCACGCTGCATTCCACCCCACCCCCCCAGCAACAATGCCCCTATAATAGAAGACACACTTTCCTGACTTGAAACTAACAACTTCCTGGAAAACATCCTACTGGGTGATTTCAACAATTAGAATGCCATTAACAGCAACTCCTCACTGTCCACAATCTACCTATTTGGCTTCATCCAACTAATCACATCACCAACCAGGTTGCATAAATAAGCAAGAAATATAACAATTTTGATTAGATTTTAACTAACTCCCCAGAAAAAAAAATCAGAAACAGGCTCTTTCTCAGACACATTCAGTGATTATCACCCAACTTTCACCTATCAGCAATGGAACAATATATATAAATATGTCTAATATAAGTACATACAAAATGTCAAGTGCTTTGTCTTTGCCACCTTCATGTCATGTGTATTACACTGTGACTCAAATATCTACCATTAGATAAAACAGCCAAATCACTGAATTCAATTTGTCTCAATGTTCTTAATATTCTAGCCCCAGTCAGAAAGTTTAGGGTCAGATCTAGCCTTGCACCTTGGTTAAAGTCAGAAACAAAAATGTGATGCAGCTAAGAGGAAAAGCCTAGAAAATCTGACAATGCATAGAAATCAAGCCATATTACAAACTTATAAGCATCTTTATAATTATATTATAAGCATCTTTATAACTTCTTTAAAAAGCTCACCTTAGCCAGCAAAAGAAATCACTATACTACTTTCCAAATTACCCATAATTGTGATCCAAAGTCCTCTTGGCCGTTCATTAGCAGTCTTCTAAAGCTTGCACATCTTCTCAACCTAATCCATTTCCCCACCAAACCAGCTATGACACACCAAGCAGATTCAGCTCACATTTCATAAACACAACACCTGCCTTTACATAGCAGTATGATTTAAAACTTTCCTGTCTCTTTTCACCTCTATAGTTCTTCACTCTACAACCTCTGTTAGCCACAACCACATACAAACTTTTCAGAAAACATAAGCCAACTACTCTGGTTGCGAACAATCTCCTAGCCAAATACTTAGAACTCCCAGCTAAGTTCTCACTTACGAACCACAGAAAGGCGAAAAAAAACTCTGAGCCACTTTTTGTGGCTCTGAGAGTTTTTTTCACCTTTCTGTGGTTCCTTGGTTGTTTTAAATTTCATTAAGTTCTCACTTACCTCCAAAACCAAATAAGTAAGCATGACTCAACATCCAATGCAAATTTTATACTAATATCCAATCTCTAGCAAAACAAAAATCACTTCAAATTAGGACTTCTCTGCAGAGTTTCTAATTTTCTCACTACACACTCTCACAAAATCACTGACACATTCTACCTCCCATTACGTCTATTGTGTGCTTTGCTTATTTTACCAACATTAACTCTTCATTAATAACCAAACTTGAACAATGCTTATAGCAAAACTGCAAAATTCTCCAATTCACCACATCACTGTCTTGTCCTCAAAAACCTACCATGGCTTGATTTGCCAAGTACCTTATACTTTCACAGTTAAAAGTAGACCAAACTATACCATTATTTCCAGGTAGGTGTCCCTCACTTAACTTTCTACTTCAGTGCCCCCCCCCCTCAACATTTCATTCTGCAGACACAAACCTTGCTGTTAAAAAAAAAAACAAAACAAACAAATAAAAAAAAAAACAAAAAGTAAGAATTCTGAGGACTCCTTATATTCTACATGTTTCTAACTTGTGGAATTATCTCCCTACTATAATCAATCAAATATTATCTCCCAATCTCTTCAAAGAAAAATGAAAGGATTTCCAAATTACTGGTTCTGTCCCTGCGTCTGCTCTCCATACCCCCTTAATTTGTTTCAGTCAGTTTAACTTTTAATCCCACTATATTCTATTTTTTCACACTGTTGTATACTTTTCCAAACTGAACTTACATCAACTCTAAAAATGTAACTCCTAGTTGCCTTTCTTCATAAAGCTGCTTCTCTCTCTCTCTCTCTTTTATCCCATTAATAATCTTTTTTTTTTACTTTTTCTTCCATCTTATTTCCTGACAAACCTACTTTTCCTGCTTAATCATACACTTGATAATATTTTTCCACTCTCAGTACATACCTATTAAGTTATGCACCCATTAAAAGTGCATTTGTTTTCTTCAATGAATGTTGTGAATATCACATATTTGTTTTATTGCATTCAATATTTTTATTTTAAATAGATTGTGTATACTAATTAGATGTTAAAATGGATTTGTTAGGCAGGTAAGAGTCAAAGTTACAGTTCAGTGATGTAAAAGTCTATGTGTAACCTTAAATGACACAATTCCCCACTCAGGTAATATAAATAAACTCTCAAAGTTGGGCATAAATTCCATGTCACCAGATGGATAACCAATTGGCTCACAGACAGGACATGTGTGGTTAAAATGAATGAATCCAGATCCAGCAAGAGGGCAGTTACCAGGCTCGGTGCTGGGACCACTCCTTTTTGGAATATACTTATCTTAAGTCAGTGCTAATGTGGAAGGCCTCTGGATGGCAATGTTTTTCGAAGACTGCAGTCTGAGGACAAGCGCTGAATCCCTCAGTGATATAGATATCCTTCAGGAGGGTCTAGAGCAGATAAATGATTGGTGCCAGAGCCATGGTCTAAAACTAAATGCAAAAAAAATTGCATTACCATTTGGAAAAACAAATACCTCTGCAAATTACAACATCAATAGCACATCCCTAAAAGTATATCAGAGGTGAGAGATTTAGGTACACAAATAGATACTATCCTGAACTTTGACCACTATCTGTCCACAGTGGTGAGGAAGTCCTTTTATGTGGCACAACTTATAAATAAAGGTATGGGATCTAGATCCAAGAAAATTATAGTCCCACTGTTCTGAGCCCTCATTAGACCAATAATCAAGTACAATGTGTCATTTGGCATGTACTTGACTAAGCACTTACAGCAGCTGGAATGACCTCAAATGTTCCTCACAAAGAAAATACATTGTGTAAATAACATGAGCTATGCGGATAGACTAAAAGCCCTATCCCTTTACTCTGTCGACTATTAAGAGGTGACCTATGCCTGACCTATAAGGCACTCACAAATCCAGTCCTGATGGAGCTGCTACACATCTGCAAGTCAAACAGCATGAGAGTCACCCGATCTATCGATCTAAACTTAGCGACTGAAACAAGGCATGCTGGAAGGCCAGATATGTGTCTCAGAGATTGCCCCTTTGTTGGAAGAGATGTCCCATTCACATTAAGCAAAACCCTTCCATGGCCCTCTTCAAATGGAATTTTGATCAATGGATGGGGAATCTTAAATTTATACCTGGGGTAGTGTCTGTGTCCCTTATGGACAGGGGCAATCTAAACAATGCACAGGCACAAATCCATGCTATTCTTTTGCTTCAAGGGGCTATATATTGGGTACAATGGGATTATATTGGCTGGGCTTGGAAGGCCCATTAAGCCATTTGCCTAATAATCTCCTGTGAACCTATAATTCATTATGTTGAACCTTTAAGTCTTGTATGGCCCAGTCAGATTATCCTGATTAACAAACACAATCAGTCAATCAATCAATTAGTAAATAAATAAATGTGCTGTAATTTACTGCACAATAGTACACAGTCAAGAAATAAATAAAGCAGCATATATCATAATGTACAAGTTATGCACTGACAATTCTGAATAAAAAACTGCATATAAACTTAGCTTTGTCAGCTTTTTCACTGCTCTCACACAATTCTCTTATAAAAAGGATACTAGATAGCAGCTTTGAGGCTAACATAAAGACTGTCAAACTGCAGCGACATTATTGTATTTCAAGTAGTTCTAGAACAAGAAAGCTAAAGTGAAATATGTGGTGGAAAACACTGAGCCCAATTCAAAAAGATTTGCTCTCAAGTGACCATTTACACTGAGAGCAGCCGGAGAGCTGGTGTTTTGGAATCTGGTCCCTGGTGTAGGCATGTTTATAGATAGGACTTACACTGAAATAAGTAACTTACACTGACAGCAAGTCTTTCAGAATTAGAATCTTTGGAATCCTGCCCAATCTCCTCTGCCAAGATCAGGAAGTTACATTCAGTTCTGTAAATGCAGGCTGTTAATAGCTGCACTTTCTACTATTTGACCTATAACTAACAGGACAACATAATCTGTAGATTAGCACCAGAATGAATTGATATCATATCTGAAATCAAGACATAAATATTTTTACTCCATTAAAAATGTCATAATTTGATACAGAAAATATTTATAATAAGAAAGTGCATCGCAAGATACACCTTTTGCAACTTTAACTACTTAATTAATGCTTTAAGGTACATTAAAAATCAGATGCTAGTAGATACACTAAAACACTGAGGACTGTACATAGTGCAGGTATTTGTCCATTTATAGGGCTTGCAAGGCATTCACGTTGGAGCTCATACCTCACTGCACTCCTAAGAATATCACAGCCATTGCTTACATACATAATTGAAGTATCTCTCTCTCTCTGTCAGAGGAGTTCTAATCCATGCTGTCTCAACAGTGACTCTCAAAATATTACTACATAGGGGAAAGCAATGCTGGGATAATTACTGGGTCTATCTTAATTGCTCTATCCATTAAAGCCTACTGGATGCTGCGGAGTAAGTAAGACAGTTAACAAAATTATTTGAAAGAGAATAATATGACAGAGCTTTTAAACAGTGTTACCTGTACCTGTTGTTCTATTAGTTATGTTTGTAAGAAACAATTATTTTCTTATCAAATAACAGTGTCCTGAATATGTCCATTCTGAGCAAATGTTCTGCTCCTGAATCATCCACCATTAAAAGCAATACCTGTCTCTCTAATCTATATTTCTACCTATTAATCTCTCTATCTTTCCTAACAAAAAATATGCAGAGGTGTGATAAAATGTATCTAAGCTAGTGCATAATATATTTTGTCCAACACCATTTTACCTGCACTAGCATGAATTTAGTATCACTTTACTAGCATCATTGACAGGGTAAGATATACTTCATGATAAACATGGAAGACTCTGCAGTGTAGTTCTAACATTAATCAAAACCAGAAAAGAACAAACCTAAAACATTTTCATTAACCATAAAATGCCAAAATAAAAGAAACTGCTACAATAAAAAAGAAAAGAAAGCAAGACATGTTTTAAACAATGATTGCTATAATACTCATATAAAATGAGAAACCAAAACTCTACCTCAAGACACATTACTTTTGTTAGCACAAGTGAACAGAATTAAATACTTTAGAAAATAAAAGTTTACATTAAAATACAATTAGATAATAAAACAATAATATATTTGTGATGACAGGGGTAATACCGGATTAAGGTAACTCATTTAAACATGTAGTATATTTTTATTTTTCTTCTCTCGTGTTATTTAATTGTTTATTTACTAATTTACTCATTGATGGCTTTAGTCCCTCTTTTCAGGGTAATTCCAAGGTGGTATTCATACTGGCTAAGGGATATTTGGGCAGGGCACTTGGGAACTTACCCTAATCTTTTTTTTAATAAGTACTGAAGAATCTTTTGCATTCATTTAAGCTACCACCACCTCAGACAGATGGAACATCAGTTTAATGTCCGATGTGATGTATGGCACATTCAGCAGTGCATTACTACCATTCTGCTGCACTGCAGAAGTTTTGCAATTGAAAAATTAATCCAAGCACCTGTGGTGGAATGCATCCAATAGCCTTCTGATCTTCTAGCACAAGGGTGAGCATGCTATCTGCTGAGCCACTGATAATACAATCATTAGAAGAACAGGGAATATCTTTTGAAATGTGTTGGAGCTCCAGACATGCTGTCTTTACAAAACAAATAAAGATGAAAGACCAGGAACTGTCTTTTTTAGAGATGCATTTGCTGTAATTACTGATGGATGTAATGAGTTCCACATCCACTAAGACACACCAGGCTGGATTGGAAAACATTGTTTGACAATGTCGTTGCTGTTATGATAAGTAAAGTTAATGTTGCTACTTGTTTTCCTCCAGTGTCAGGAAGGTGATGTTATATAATGAACATTACAGACTGGAATAAAGCATTGTATATAACAGTATATAAAATATGTAATACACTATGCAAGAGAAATGTGAGATATGAAAATGCTATTTTGTCTGTGTGATATAGCCACAAGAAAAGATATCTACTTGAAGCTTATTCATTTATCCAACTTATGATAGTCGGGATCAGTGTTTCTGCAGCAAGAGATTGTCAAGGAAATTGGGTATCTGGAGCTTATGTTTTTTTCTATATGCATCTTCTTTTTATTGTCTTTCATTTTATTTGATTTCTCTGTGTGTGTCAGTCTACATATATTGTAATTTGTATTTGAAATCTTTTATTTAAGGAAAATGTATTTATTAACCTTTAAGCTCTTGTGGTTAACATTTATTTATTTATTATTTATTATATGTATGCACTGTTACTTATCAAAGAAGAGGGTAATCTGCTGGCTAAGAAGCTGTACAGCAAACATCTCCCGTTAGGCTTGTTAGGCCTACTACCAACAAAAATATCAGTGGATATGATTTCATCATCATCATCAACCCCTTTTTCCCCATTTTCTTCATGTGGTCAGGGTGTCATATCACTTGTCGCCATCTCTCCCTATTCAGTGCCACTCTTCTACCTTCTTCAACACTCATGCCTGACTGTTCCAGGTCTTCTCTCACACAATAAATCAACTGCTTTTCTGGATGCCCTCATTTCCTCTTGCCTTCTTTTTGTCTGTCCCAAATCTTCTTCACCAAATTGTCTTCTGCTTTCCTACACATGTGCTAGAATCATATCTGGATTAATTTATGAGGATCGGGTAACTAGGGGAGTCTGTAAGCCTTGGCAGTGCCAGATGTGCCAGGATGAATGCTGTGAGGAATTAGAGAATTATGCCAACCCTCTCTGGAAAGTGTGTGTGTGTGTGTGTGTGTGTGTGTGTGTGTGTGTGTGTGTGTGTGTGTGTGTGTGTGCGTGTGTGTGTGTGTGTGTGTGTGTGCGCGTGTGTGTGCGTGTGTGTGTGTGTGTGTGTGTGTGTGTGTGTGTGTGTGTGTGTGTGTGTGTGTGTGTGTGTGTGTGTGTGTCTGTGTGTGTTCAAAAAAATGTGTGTGAAAAGCAGTTGCCACAGCTAAAGAAAAACTGGAAGACATTGTTTCACAAACAGAGTAGTGAGGAAACAGCTTGGGGTACTTGGCCAAGAGACTCCAGTTATATAAGTGACCTGTGTGCAGCGCAGTCTTGATGTGGATGTTGGAAGACCATTCCCAGGGCAGCAGTGAATATTCTGTTTATGGTCTTGAATACAGGTTGTATTTTCTGAATTAATTAATTATTGAGACAGACTTGTATACACTTTATTGGTATTACTTCATCCATAGTTTGTAGTGATTGAATGCAATCTCCATCACTGCCGGCTATCTTGACATCACTGTGAGTAGCATCCCACCACCTGTAAGTAACATTGTAGCAGTACTTTCATCTCTCTCTATCACAGTGGGTAGCATCCTGACACCTGTGAGTAACATTATAGCAGTACTATCATCTCTCTCCATCACAGTGGGTAGCATGATGCCACCTGTAAGTAACATTGTAGCAGTACTATCATCTCTCTCCATCACAGTGGTGTCATCTTACTGTCACAATAATCTTCACAGAAAGTCGTACAAAATGGAACCTAAGATATTACAGACACCAGAAAGAAATTTAGCCCAAAACAGAAACAAATTGCCTACCTAAACATAAAATGCAGTATAACACCTAGAACAAAGAAGAAGAAAAACAATTGTCAGCCCCAACAGAAAGGATCAGCCCATCAGAACATATGTGCAAGAAAAGGCTGTAAGGAAGTATAAACAATATTTATTTACTTGTTTACTTATAGTTTGTTGATTAGGATAATGGACTAATCTGAAAGTATTCTTCACAGCTATTACTTATGTTCTTTTCCCCTGGAATTCCACCGAAAATGGGTACCTACCCAGTCAGACTTCCCAAGTAATCAAATGTAAACAAAAAAATAAGAAATAAAAAGCAAGCAATCTACAATGGAGGTAGACTTGGAACATCTAAAATATACAGATGATACAATTACAGAAGATTATCTAGAGATGATAGACACAATAACTAAAGTGTACATGCAGAGCTGTAGCTAAGAAATTTGGCACATTGGGCAAGACATCAATGTGGTGCCCCCTTGTCAAACCTTTAAAAGCAAAGTCTGGCAGCTTACAAGATGTCACTTGGCAATCACAATCATAACTGTGTATTAGACAGCTTGTAAACTACCAGTCAAATTCCTACTTTTTAAAAGTTGTTACTACTGCAAAAATTTGACATTTAATTTACAAGCTGTCTAGTGACATTTTCTTTAATGTTCAGTGTCCCCCAGTAGTGGCAGCCCAGGGTAGGGGTCCAGTCATCCCATACTATCTATGCCATTCAGTATATGAATGAAGGTTACAAGGTTTACAGAGAATATTTAATATAAAATATAATAATGCATTAAAATAAAATTAATCTAGCTGCCTCTCTATGCCATGCATGATCAATGGAACTGTCTTCAGCAACAAACATATTCTGGAAAATTTAAAAGAAATCCCTACAATAAAATGTTACATATACTTCAGAAATGTAGTATCCAGTTCAGCAGCATATCATGTGCAGTAACAGGGTACCATCAGCTGATATCTTGCCTGAAGACCACCATTTCAGGGCATGGCCTTAACAAATGCACCACCTTACTCCCAAAGTATCAACACATGGTTAAGACATGCTGATCTTGTCAAAAGTGCCCAAACTAATCCCTAAACTCATTGGATGCCAATGAAGACACAGAGAAAAAATGTATTCCGCTACATATTATTATACTATATTACATTATTAACCACCAGTCCACCTTTCTAAAATGTCCACACTTAAGCTGCCACTTCTTTTCATTATTTTAATTGCTAGAAATTGTAGCAGCCTTTATTACAATACTATATATCTTTCTCTTTACTATATACAAGCCTGTGTCTGTTTCTAAAAAATGGTCAGCACTGTATATACCTATGCAAGCTATGCACATGCTGTGTTTTTAAATGATGTTTATGTAAAGTTTTTTTTCTCTAATGTATGTACAAAAATCCACTGCCAATCATTAGCGGACCGGAGTTCTGCTGTGGCGACCCCTAACCGGGAAAAGCCGAAAGACACAACAACATGTACACTTATCTATATTTTGTATTCCTACTGATATCTTGTAACGGTATTTTAAGTGTATGCCTAAACTGGTGTTAAATGTGGAGCTTTTCTCCCTAGGTCTCCTTTGAAAAATGGATTTATCCCAGTCAGATGTTCCCAGCTTTCACAGAAAACAAAGATAAATAAATAAATAAATAAATAATGCTGCAAAAAAAATAAATAAATAAAAAAATAACACAACTAAGCCATAACTAATGAAAAATGCAATCAGTTATCCCCTCATTCACATATTGATCACACATCTTAATTAATAGAAAAAAAATAAAAGCATTCCCTCTGAAAACATACACCACCCAATTAATAAAACAAAATACTATCAGGGGAAAATAGCCAATTAAAAACATGTCCCTGAAGTAACTCTGTAACAGTATATGGTAGACACAACATATCCACCAACACTAAGGACAACAATAAAGTCTTTTTAGATTTGTATGTAAACTCTGCAATAATATGCCACCATCCTGTAAGCTAATTATAAATGGTACTACCCACACCGACCCAGAATATGAGCAAATGGTACCTTCTCCAAAAAAACAGAAGGTAACTAGTGGCATTTCTCTTGGTTATTGTGTAGTCCATTTCCTTTTCAGAATGTATTTCTCTGAAGTACAATCAAATTCACTGATACTCCAGCATGGCCTTAATTTATAGGTTCATAAGTATTTACTAGGCTATTGATAAGTATTTGCTGTACTATTGATCAGTACGAATCTGAAGAAGCCTCCCTTTACATTCCCATGGTAGTTGTTGGCCATTATATTATGTACCTGAATAACCCAGAGACAAGTCATAAGAATATAGGATCATAGGATAATAGAAGATTACTAGGCTATGGACCCAGAAGTCATTTTAAGCCTAGCCGTTTCATCCCAATGTAATACCATAGAAATGCTAGTCAGTACCCAAGATTGCATTTAGTGATGACTTTCTATGTCCAGGAGGGTTGTGGGCACTATTCCTGCTAAGAATTTATGGTGCCCCATCCATTTGTCCAGGTTCCTCTTGAACAGTGTCATAGAGGTGCTCTGTTTCACATGAATAGGTAGCCTGTTCCAAAGATGCAGCAGTCACTGGAAGATGAATCTGTCCTATTTAAGTCACAGGCCATATTTAGGTCCCTGAAATGGGTAGCCCTAGCCCTGCTTGATTTACTGATATGCAGCAAATTCATTAGGTTTGGATCTGGGATTGTTGTGTAGGCCAGCAATAAGTCTCTGCTAAGAAGTGCTATACAATACTGAGTATACTGACAGGGACTTTACTTGGTCTGTGTAAGGGCACATGCTGAATTCCCTTGAACTTCTTTGTTAGAAACCTTTAAGGTCTCTCCAATTGCTGCAGGTGCTTTGTGCGGTACATGCCAAATGGGGCATTATGCTCAATTATGGGCCAGACAAGTGCCAAGTATAGAGCGGTTATAACCTATTTTGCTTTCAAGGTGATGCCTTTACTAATCAAGTGTGCTACATAGAAAGCTTTACTTACTATAGCAGACACATAGCAGTCAAAGTTAAGGTTGCAGTCAACTTGTGACCCAGATCCCTTACCACTTCATGGGTACTTACAGTACTGTTGTTGATTTGATAGTGTGAATGGACATTGCTTTTAACAAAGGGAATGATATGCATTTATTTCCATTCATTATGAGGCCATGACTAATACATCAGTCGTTGGTCTGTGTGAGACCATCTTGGAGTATACTGACATCATTTGGGGATTCAATGATTGCACTTAGCTTGCAGTTATCTGCAAACTTGGTCAGCTACAACCCCTTAGTTTTGACCTGAACATCTGAGAAGTATATACCAATCAATAGCAGGCCCAGCAGTGACCCCTGTGGCACTCCACTGGTCAATATTTAAGTTTTCCTCACTCCTCCCTAGTAGATCAGTGGCCATGGATATGCACTTTCCAGCTCTCTCTGTGGCCAGTCTGGTTGAGATGGGGTAACCTGAGGCCTTTTAGCAATTGCCTCATGTACACTGACAACCCACTTGTCCTTAGTAAAACTAATAATGTATGCACGAGGAGTAAATACATTTTAAGCTGGAGGCAAAACTCTCTCATACAACCAAAACTAATCCTATAGAGTTTGTCAGTGACACTAGCACCACACCTACTGTACAGGGTAAAGACCTTACACTTAAAACTACTTATATTGAGGCACTTACAAGTAAACTTCCTAAAACAGTAATACTGCCTGCACAGTTCAATCAAAGAAAGAGTCCTCAACCATGACATAAGCACTCCATTAAAACACTGTCCACAGCTATACATAGTAACATTGTATCCAATGCCTCCACAGCTAAGTCCTTAAGGCAAACCAGCACACAGCCAAATTTCCTAGTCATTGGTGATTCTATGGAGAGGCACACTGATGTCCCCCTCACCAGACTGAGTAAGGAGAGACTCACAGTTAGCTGTCTTTCCCGGGCTAGGATCCATCAAGTGATACGGGCACTCAGGCCACTGAATCACAGGTACCAGTATGACTTTGTCATAGTCCATGTGGGTATTAATGACCTGAGATGTACCTCCCTTGACTATATGAAATGAGACATGACGGAGCTCACTGATTATGTGCCTCAGGCCGGTACGAACCTAGCATTGACCACCATACTACCTTTTTCAAGGATTATGCCATGTTATCTAAAGAAAATGATTGATTTTAACAATTGGCTTAGCTTCTGGTGTCCATCCAGGGGGTGCATTATTTGACGGCCTTGAAGAAATGGTTGACAGACTATGCTCCTTTTCCAGAGATGATCTGCACTTCTCCCCTCTAGGCTTTTGGATACTGACAAAGACCTTTTCCACCCCCATAGTGTTTTTTTTAGGCAATGCCAAATTGATAAACTTACTGATTTAACTGAACCTATGAAGGAATATCTGAAGATGATACTCTTCAATTCTAGAAGTCTTAACAAGAAACTTCACTCCCTGCAAGCCTTCTTCTCTCTGGTGAGTGTAAACATCTGTGCAGTTTCGGAGACATGGTTTAAAGTCATTGAGAGTATGCTGGAAATACAAGGTTATAATGCCTTTCATACCTTTAGACCAGCTACTGCACAGGAGGGAACTAAAGGTGGAGAAGTGTCAGTTTATACTAAGACCAATCTCACATCTAGAACAGAAGCTGCCATTAAAAAGGAATAATTAGTAGAGCATATAAGATATTGCATGATAACTATAAGAATCAATCAGAGGAGGTTAGAAAGGATTAGGAAAAGAGACTGGATAAGCAATTCATAAAGAAACAATGGGAGGATATATATATATATATATATATATATATATATATATATATATATATATATATATATATATATATCTCAAATATGCAACAAAATTTAGAAGATTTAGGATTTTTGCTTAGACATGCTTACACAGATATGTTTTACCCCGAGCAGACTCCAGAGAATTTTTTCCTTAGGTGACAGAAAATGTTGGAGGTGTGATGGGGAAGAAAGAGATAATTGGGAACATATTTTCTGGGAGTGTGGGAGTTAACGGACTTTAAGGACTCCCTGCGGGATGCATTGTTGGAGATGCTGGGTGAGCAGATTGGTGTGACAAGGGAGATGATTTTTCATAACTGTGATACAGAATCGGAATTCCTAGCCATGGTAAGGCCTTGCTGTGTCTAATTATGGTGGCTGCCAAAAAAGCAATTACTAGAAAATGGAAATCAAAATCTAAACCAGCTATACTAGAAGCAGTGAATACAGTAACAGAGATAAAACAACTGGAACTGAGGTCTTTAGAAAAGGGTAGGAGCAAATTACACAGGAAAAATGGGAATTGTGGGAACAATACGTACAAGGGAGGAATGAGGTTTAAAAGAAAGCAGGACTTAAATGAGCTATGTAATGTTTGAGTGAGAAAGATTGGGTAGATTATAGGTGATGTATAATGTTTTCAGCTGGGAGTGTGTCAGTATGGTTTGGCATGTAAAATGCTTGCAACTAGGATTGTGTCTGTGTGGTTTGTTTTTATTTCTATAAATGTATGATTGCCTATGTCGTAAGTGATGGTTTAATAAAGATGTTTTGTGTTTAGAAAAAGGCAGGAATTGAAAAATGTATGTAATGTAGCTTAGGTTATATGATATATAGCAATATATGTGAAGTATAATGGTGCAGTGGTTTAGCACTTAGCTCTGTCATCTCATAGCAAGAGGTTCTCCAGTTCGATTCTCAGCTGGGGTGCCTCTTGTGTGAAGTCTGCATGTCCTACATGCATTCATGTGGGTTTCTCTGGGTGCTCTGATTTCCTCCCACATTCCAAAGACATGCAGGGGGTTGATCGGACATTCTAAATTGGCCCTATGTGTGAGTATGTGCGTGCGAGTGTGTGGTGCACCCTCTGAGGAGTGTTGGGCCGTGGGCTAGCAACTTAATCCCATAAACCTGTTCCTGTTTTGGAAACAACGAGTGCTGAAGGGTGCTCATTGCCCAGTGTGCTGAAGAGCATGGGAGTGAATCCAGGATCCAGGATAATGTTTGTAAACATGAACTTATTACAGTTTAATTGCTTTTATAGAAATGTAAATTTGCCTATGTGATAAGTGATAATTCAATAAAGGAGTTTAAAATAAATAAATAAAAGTGAGCATGATTAACAGTCACAAAAAAATACCAACCTCCCATCCAAACTAGTTAAAGTGCATGACCTACTGAACTCATACATGTGCAACTCACCATAAACAGGTACCATACCCTTGCAACATATAGGTCTCCCTCCATGTCCCAGGAAACCCATACTACCTGTCACAGTGTACTAGGGACCCTCACTATTCAACCCAAGATAATGTTCATGGGGGGATCTCAACCACCCCTCTATAGACTTGGAATCCTACACACACCACATCTAATGCACAAGGCCAGCGATTTCTAAACTTTGCTATTACCAACATCCTGGAACATTTGGTCCATTCTCCTATCAGTGGTACAAACATCCTTGACCTTGTACTCACAAACATGGGGGCCAACCAATGTTCCTCATCCAGTATATAATATCTTCACTCATCAGATCTGACAATAAGGCAGTATTACTTGAAATAAAAATTAAATTTGGGCATCTAGCAAAACCAAAAACCTTTAGGAACTATTCCAAGACTAACCCCTCTCTCTACTAAGCAACACCTTGGCTAAATTCCAAGCACTCCCAAACCCAGTAAACACCATAGAAAACACTGAACTATTTACAAAATCTCTATACAGGCATATTTTTAGCTGTAGAGAGTGAGCTGTGCCCACTCATATTAAGAATAGGATAAGCTCAAAAGACAAGCCACTCTGGTGGAATCACAATATCAATCAGGTATACAACAAATGAAAATATCTTGGCTAAGTGTAGGAGGAATAAAGCCATACATACTAAAATCCACTTGACCAATCTAAGCAGGCAGCTAAGAGGGTTAATTAATACTTTAATGGCTAAACTGGAAGAAAAAATAGCTTCTCGGGCAAAGGACAAACACAAAGCTTTCTACAGCTACATCCATAACCTCAGAGGAAATACACAACAATGTGCAGAACTTATTGTAAATGGAATCAACCACACTAAACCAGAGGCCATCACCAACCTTTTGACAGACAGGTTCAGCTTAAATTTCTCCCCCCACTCCCCCTCTGGCAGTCCAAATGACATACCATATAACATAATCCACCCAAACATTACTAGGGAACAGGTCATCAGTGCACTTTCCAAGGCCAAAAACACTGCATCTATGGGCCTGATAATATCCTGGGAAGTTTAATAAATAGCATGAAACATCAGTTCTGTGGTGCACTTGAATCACTTTTCATCTGGAGCCTTTAGTAAGGTTTTGTGCCCAAGGAATGGAAGATGGTTACAGTCATTCCCCTGAACAAAGGAGATCCAGCCACTGATCCAGGTAACTACAGGCCCATAAGTCTTACCAGCCTTGTATGTAAATCCATGAAAAGAATCATCATGGATATGATAAATGAGGATGTAGGTAACCTGCAAATGCTGGATGTATCACATTTCAGCTTTGTTAAAGGAAGGTCATGCCTATTAAATATGGTGGACTTTCTTGAGAGGGTCACCAAAGCATTGGATGAAGGTAAGACTGTGCGCACAGCTTACCTTGATCTGGCCGAGGCTTTTGATACAATACCCCAATCAGGCATAATAGACAAACTCACTAATTTTGGTATAAACCCTTTTATTACCTGCTGGATAGCCAATTGGCTCACTGATAGGACCCAGGAGGTCAAAATAGTTGAGGCCACCTCCACCAAGAGGCCAGTCACTAGCGGAGTCCCCCAGGGCTCTATATTGGGTTTGCTGCTTTTTGGCATCTTTTTCTCTGAAATGGAAGCAAATGCTGAAGGTTTATGGCTGACTATCTTTGTAGATGATTGCAAGCTAGAGGTTATTGTCGACTCCCCTGCACACACTAGCATTCTTCAGGAAAGTCTATCTCTAAAGAACAAATGGTGCCAAAGCCATGATCTTAAACTCAGTACTAAGAAATCCATAATTGTACCCTTTTGAAGAGTCAACTATCCTGGTTAATTACCATGTTGATAATACACACCTAAGAGTCGACTCAGTGGTCAGGGATCTGGGTATGTACATAGACAGTAGCCTTACCTTTGATAGCCACTTGGCCACAGTGGTGAGGAAATCCTTTTATGTTGTGCAAGTTATAAGTAAGGGCATGTCATCTAGGTCCAAAGAGGTTATTATCTCACTGTACCCTGCCCTTATCAGACCAATCATAGAGTACAATGCTACCTTTGGTATGTACCTGACCAGGCATATGTAAAAACTAGAATGACCACAAAGGTTCCTTACACAAAGAATATAAGGCATAACAAACCTGCCTTATGCAGAGCATCTTAAAGCCCTTTCCCTCTTCTCAGTCTCCTATAGATTGTTATGGGGTGATCTATGCCTGGCTTATAAGGCATCCGCAAACCTCACACTTATGAATCTCCCACATATTTGTAAGTCAAACAGTACCGAAATACAAGGTCTAGGGACCTGAATTTTGTCTGTGACTTAGAACATGCTGGAAAGAAAGATCTGTGCCCCAAAGTCTGAACCTCCTATGGAACAGGTTTCTCATTCATGTGAAGCCGAGTTCATCCACTGCCCAGTTTAAGCACAACCTAGACAAGTGAATGGGGAACAGGAAATTTACACCGGACCTGGCACCCATGTCCATTATGGACAAAGGTAGCTTATTAATGCCTGGCCCTCAATGTCTTGTTTGGATACAGTACATCATTATTCTTTTGGGAAAACTGGGCTCGGCTTAGAAAGCCCCCCCCCCCAGGTCATTAGCCTAGCAATAGTCTATGAATCTATGAACCTGCATGTTAGGACAATTACATGTTTCCCCTATCCATGGCGGAATTTGTGGCTATGCATCCATTTATGCAAACGATTTTTGAGTCGAAGAGAATAGTAGCAGTTGGCAAAACAGCTGCTCCCACCTCATACGTTATAAAAGATGTTCGTCATCAGCCAGATACTGTTATAAGTGACCTGGCATTTATAATGACAATTCTCTTCCATTCCATCATTATGTTTCCATCATAGTCAGGAATCCTTCTATGTGATGCAATTAATTTCCAAAGGAATATCTTCAAGATCCAAATAAGAGACTGTACAACTGTAGTCTTCCCTTTATCAAACCAATCTTTGGATACTTTGCCCCTTTGGTATATAGTAATCCACGTAAGCCACTCAGATGGATTGAGGGCTTAGCATAATGGAAAACAGTTTACCTTACAAATGCAAGGTAATGAGTCTGACTCTCAACTTTGGGAATCTTGGCAAGACTTAAAAATGCCTCTGGGGTCATTAGCCTAGTAATCACCCACGAATCTAAGATTGAAAGCTCTCAAAGATTTCCAACCAAGAAAATGAAGGGCCTTAAATCTACCAAGTACCTTGATAAATTACAACAACTCTGCTTATACTCACTAGCTACTTTGACATAACAAGTCTGTGTTTTTGAACCATGAGAGGTAAAATCCTATTTGATTTCCTATTTCTTCACAAAGGCAGTGGTTCTGCACATACTTAAATCTACACTGACAAATAAACATGCATCACTGGGGGACAGGCTCCTAACTCAATATATTCCCAATTTATATAATAAGTTACCATTACAGGTCAAACAAAGCACTGTTATAGATGCCTTTAAGTAATTCTTGATGACTGGATGGGTAGACACAAATTTACACAAGTATTATCATTTACAGCTTTCTGCTTAATTTGGGAGGTGAAAATTATGGGTCTATATCACTTTGTCGAATGATGAAAAGGGCAAACGCTCTTTCATCGATCTGACAAGGTCAAAACCCCTAAAGAGTGAAGACATGGACCATCGATTTTTTTCCCAGAGAAAAAAATCGGTGGTCCATCTTTGGGACTTAGCCATTTCCTCCGCTATGGTGCGATCTCTGAGTTGGTATATTTAAGTAGGGGGTTGGGCGGGGATGAAGCCGCACACTTCATTTTGTGTTTAAACTATTTTTTTTTTTTTTTTGCGGAGCAGCGATTATTTTCCCTGGGAAAAAAATCAATGGTCCATGTCTTCGCTCTTTAGGGGTTTCGACCTTATTGAATCGATGAAAGAGCGTTCACTCATTTCATTGTTCAATAAGGTAATATAGACCCAACATTATTATGTACTTGAAAAGATTGGCAAGGTAAAAATATCTATGTCTTGTCATTTTATGATTCCTATACCTACTTGCCTAGTCTTGATGTTTAATGTTCTTGTGTATGGGAGGGAGGAAGACTGCAATTTTATTGAACATCTAACCATATGTGCAATAATAATAATACAAATACAGCGATAAAAAGAAAAATCGTTAAAAGATCAACAAGAGACATTCAGAGATCAAAAGATACAATTGTAGGACAAATATTGCAGTATGAGCATAGTAGATTGAAGGGCTTGAATAAAACATAATCTCAGTGATGGAATGAGTATAAACAGAAATATGTATCCCTATATGCATTATATATCTGTGTGTGTGTGTGTGTGTGTGTGTGTGTGTGTGTGTGTTGTGTATATATATATATATATATATATATATATATATATATATATATATATATGGTTTATTATGGTAATGTTGAAGCAGACTCAGTTGAATGATGGGACCGTCGATCCACATCCGCGAAAGTGACAATGTTGAATTCTGACATTGTCCAAATACGTCTCGACTTCGACCTCAGAATGGGCTTTAACATGGGTCAAGATGTGGTCGAGATTTGTACTTCAACAATGTCGGGTTCAACATTGCCATCATTCGGCCTCCTGACTTCATCTAAAGTGGATTTAACCGAATCCACTTCAATGTTCTCATAGTAAACCTAGATAGACAGAGAGATAGAAATGGGTTAAAAAAGAATACCATAAAGTAGTAGGAATATGAGGATATGCTACAAAGAGAGAGGAAATATTATTAAAATCAAAAGAGACAAAGTCATAAAAATATATTTAAGCCGAACTACTTTATGAAAAGAAGGAAAGAAGAAGCAATGCCCTGTTTTGGGAAAAATCGGAAGTATGAAAACGATGAAGACAGTGAGAGGAATAGTTTAAAAATAAAGGGTACAAATATTATACATAGCAAGAACAAATTTTGAAAATAGTAGTGAAATATGTAAATGCATTTATAGGAAAAAATAAAGAACAGAAGAAACAGACTATGGAAGGTAAAGAAACTCAAAGATGAATATGTACAGCAGTTCAAAAAGAGATTGTGGTAAATAAACTGGATGAAGTGCGGAAAGTATGTAATGAAGATAATAGCAGGATCTGATAGGTTAAGTTATGTTTTCAAAAGAAAATGAAATGTACGGAGAAAGAAATGTCTGTTAAGGTGATGAATGCATGGATAACTGAGGATTTTAGAGATGAAGCATTAATGAAAGACTGACAAAAGTTATTCAGAAAAGGGCAGATGGAAGATATTAATATAGTGAAGGCCAAATTACATTAAATAATGTGGACTTTAAGACGTCCTTATGAAAATTATACAAAAAAAGATGCAGTAAAGTGATGAGTGACATTATGGATGACGATATGTATGGTGTATTAGGGAGAAACTAAAGTTGACTGTAGTTAGGAAATTGTCTGGGACTGGATCAGTTGTAAATAATTTAACAAAAACGTTTAATAATATAGGCCATGAAGCCCCCCACCTACTTTTGTTTTAGTGAACAATTAAAAAAACAAACTGGACAATATAAAATCAAAGTAGGTAGGGGGGCTGTGCCCCCACACCCCCCAACTATATATTCTAACTCCAGGATCACACTACAGTGGGGAAACGGACATATACCTTTTACTTGCCTTATTCTAATTGTCGGAAAAATGAACTGTTGGGCAAATGAACTGTCAGGCAATTGGGCTGCCTGAAATTTCTGTCTGGCAAATGAACTTTAGGTGAAATGAAGGTGACTCATATATATATATATATATATATATATATATATATATATATATATATATATATTGTAGACACATATTAAATAACTTGCTGGTCAAGGGTCGTATAAATTATAGATAA
Source organism: Protopterus annectens (assembly GCF_019279795.1). Taxonomy (NCBI): domain Eukaryota; kingdom Metazoa; phylum Chordata; order Ceratodontiformes; family Protopteridae; genus Protopterus; species Protopterus annectens. The sequence continues at coordinate 1,695,604,075 of NC_056732.1, forward strand.
TAAGAAAGCTTGAAGTAATGTGTGATTTTGGAGAATCTATGGAACATGCAATATTTACATGTAAAAATATAGATATCATTTAACAAAAGTGTAAAAAAGAATATTATTATGAATGGTTCATGAAGATTGACATGGCAATAATATTGTATAAGAAATGGGATAGCATGAATAAAAAAAATGACATAAACGTTATATGCCAGATATTATTTATTACTACATGGAATGTCTGGAAATGCACATGTGAAGAGCTAATATATAACAAAGTGTAGAATTGAGAGACTGTACTGAAAAGGACAGAGAAGTGGTTATTACAAAAATGGTGGAGTTATTTTTTTTCACTGAAGTTTATAAAATACATAACAGATATAGCTTATATTTGTATATCATTGTAAAAATATTCTATGAAATGTGAAATATATTAGTGATATAAACAATGAATGACAGTGCCATAAAATAAATACATACAGCTCCTTTAATCTTTCTAATAACAGATATGGGATCTTTTACAGCCATCTATGCTACCACTAAATCAGGCAGGTAAGACGTTGGCTTAATGTCTCAACAAAAAGACAGTATTGTTAGTTAAGCCAGACCTATGAATTTATGAAAGCAGCGCTGAAAACTGAATGCTGACATAGGTACAGCAAGGGAAAGGTTGATTGGTCCTTACTTCCTAAATTTAATGAGATGTTTTCAATGGTTTGATATAACTGTGTTGCAGTTTTGGCACACACACACACACACACACACACACACACACACACACACACACACACACACACACATACATATATATATATATATATATATATATATATATATATATATATATATATATATATATATATATATATATATATATACAGAGAGAGAGAGAGTAGCAACTCAAGGATAAATAGCTCAACAATATAATATTTATAAAGCATCCAGGAAACTATAGCCCTAGGCTTCTAGGTCATAGTAACACATGGATATTAACAAAATTAATTAAAAATTATTTATTCAGCCAACATAAATACAATTTTCAACAATGACACAATCAAATAGAAGCAAACTAAAGAAGTTCATATTTAGTTACTAGACATGCAGTTCAGAAAACCATAATGGAACGTAGCACAAATTTCATAATTGCCCCAAAGTACCTCATGTCATGCGACTTGCTTAAGGTCACACAAACTTGCTTAAGGTCGACAAACGAAAGCTAAGAGAATCAAACCCTGTACCACAGGAAGTAGCCTGTTAATAGCTGTTAGCCATAATCCTCTGCACTAATTGCCAGAATATGTCTTAGTTCTTTGACCCAAGAGCAAAGTTTGTCTTAATTCTTTAACCCAAGTACAAAAGATGGTTGCTAATTCAAACCATAGCTTTTATCTGTTTATATGCACCTGGCAAGTCATAAGCAGTACCCTCATTCACTCCGGAGCAGCTCTTTTGAGTGTGCACCTTTAACCCCTAGTGGCGTGGCTTAAGCCTTTAAAAACTAAGTTATCACCTTAGAGTTCTAGAAAACTCTCATTGAAAGAGGTCAAATATCAATAAAGTTGTGTTTGCCATCACATATGGCTCAAGACAAAATATCCTGGTACCTTGTAAGTAACATGGTTTTGGAATTATTAATGCAAATATGAACAATCCATATTTGACGCCTAGAGGAGCAGTAGTAGGTAACTGCAGAAGACGCCTGGAGGAGCACTCGGCTGTAATGAGATATTGCAGATACTCCTCCGGGGTAGTTTGGGGCCAATAGTCTCCTGTCTGTGCCCTAGCATTGTAATAAATCCTATCCAGTAATTAACAACTTGCAGATTCTTTATTGCACTCACACACAGCAAGAATATGTTTTCTCCCTGCAGACCTCATTCACTTTACCAAACTGTCAGAGATTCTCCTTTGTTGGACAACTTCCTTCTCTTTTCAGGCTTCAGAGACATATTCTAGACTGCCTTCATCCTTTACACAGTATCTCCCTGGACATTCTTTTTCAAGATCCAGTCTACACTCAGAGGTCAGGTATCTGAATCTCTCAACAGTTAATGGCATTACTATACCTCTAGATATAGTTGCTTCCTGTTTTGCCTGCTTGCCTCAGATCCAGCAGTTCTGTACTCCCCTTCCATGGTATACCATAGTGAAGATGCAAGACCAGAATATAGTGTACCTTCAGCACTCAGTAGGTTGTATAGATAAAATACAAAATAGTAATCAGAATACTGCAGACATCTACCCAAAACTAGTATTTTGGACAGGAGATGAACCATTCCACCACCGCCAAACCCATTGCTCCTTAGAATACCCCAAGGTCACCATCATACACACACACACACACACACACACACACACACACACACACACACACACACACACACACACACACACACACACACATTCAAAATGCTTTATTTTTCTGAAAAAAATATAGAGAAATATTTAGGGAACACTACTGTTTCTCGTGCTCCTTAGGTATAAAAACAATACTTCTGTTAAACTACACTTCTAAGCTATCAACCTCTTAATACATCGAAGCTCAGTTTGCTGTGTGTTTTCCATCGTGTTGTGATGATGTTCAAGTCTGAGAAGAAAGAAACAGCAACTTTTTGAACATTTTCCTCTTCTCCTAGTTTTTGTTACTCAGAGGTAGTATGTATAGATTCTGTGTGCCCCCCCCCCCCCACAATGGGAGATTCACCCAAGTAAAAACAATTGTGTTATGCTATTTTACAGTTTATCCAGAGGTTTGTTAACTGTATAATTTTGTGAGGTTTAGATATTACAGATGAGATAGTTTGCATCTCAGTTATGGGGAATGTGACATTTCATAGTAAATCCAAGTAGTTGTCTTTCTACTTCCTTTGCCAACACTAGAATTGCAAAAGTACCTCTTCCAAAACACTGTTCTTACACCTCTCTTATTTGAGCAGAGTGTGTGTGTGTGTGTGTGTGTGTGTGTGTGTGTGTGTGTGTGTGTGTGTGTGTGTGTGTGTCTGCATTCTAAGTGCTGTAGCCCATTCATATCAAGATGGAATTTTAATGTCATGCCTTTCTGTCCACACCTTTTTTAATTAGGAATGTTGTACCGCTCCCCCCTCAGTCTGCCACCATTTTCCTACCTCCCACCAGCTGTTTTCATCATCTTGGCTTACATTTGTAAAATTAGAGCCACAGCTGTTAACCTCCCTTCTGTAAAATCAGACACAATGCAAACTTAATTTGAAACAAAAGCTCCAAATAGAAACAACTACTAAATACTAACAACTTTTATTTAGAAAGTTGATAGAAAAAAATGTTAGAATTACTATGCATTTCCAGAAGAAGTCTGTAACGCCTGGAGTTATTTGGTGGTCAGTCTTTATTGCATTGCCACAAAAATCTCAAATTTTATGAAGTACATGTAAAATTCCAACGCAAAATCAATAACATCCCTGAAAATCTTGGACAGCTAGGAGATGTGACTTGAGCAACTAGTAATGGCTGGTCATTTCACAACCAACCATCGTTTATTGCAGATAAAGGAGTGAGAGTAATTGGAATAAAACAGCAGAAACAGCATTTCTTGAAAAAGGAGCATACAGAATATTTCTCTTTTCCTCTGTCATTGTATTAGTACAAAGGGACACAAGAACATTAGCCACACCTTAAACCCATCTGTTGGTTCTTGCAGTATGCACTTATAATCAGACTCTGCCAGGCCTCACACCAGAAAAGAACTACCCCCAAAGGAGCTCTGTTTTTCTCCTCCTCAGTCCTGTTGACCTTCCACTCCCAGCTGAAAGTTACTTTATTTAATTAGAGTTGACACTGCTCAGTTAATGACATTTGTGTTTACTGAATGGATTAAAAATACATCCTGTTTTTTATTTATATATATATATATATATATATATATATATATATATATATAGATAGATATAAATATTCAGATATTAGATTGCATGAAATGGATGATTTACTTGTTGCTAATTTAACAAACACATACTAAGGAACTTACATGTGTACCTCATGCTCTATTTTATGTTCATTTACACAGTGAAGTTCTGTCCACTGTTTACTAGGGGAGACCTCTCAACCTCTTTTGGCAAGATGTCTGGATAAAGCCAAGAATAACGGGATTAGAAAGGCCCCAAAATGGGGACAAATATTAAATATTTGTCTTATAAACATAGAAGGTTTCTGGAAAAAATGTAAACAGGTTTTGCATTATCATGGGTTTTCTGAAGAATATGAAGTCCAAAACTCAAATGTCTGCCATTATTTAGTGACTAAGTCAGAAATAGGCCAGCACCAAGGAGTGAATATAAATCTGTTTATTGTGGCATAACCAAAAATCAAAATCAGACTGGTTTCGGCACCTTGGCCTCTTTCTGACTTTGATATATGTTTTTTGGCCTTTTGCACCTGCCTTACATGTGAGTATGTTGTGGTGAAATGATTTAGTGACTGCAGTCCTTGGTGATCGTTTCCTAGGTGCATGCTAGGCTAACGATCACAAGGTCCTTTTTAAGCCTAACCGTGCATCCCACATTTCTGACAGGATCTGGTACCCTTCGTAAGTGTTAGCAGGGGCCTCCGTGATGAATCATTTACAGGCTGATTGTGTCCATTAGAGACATAGGTGCCAAACCAAGGACGACTTTCTCATTCCCCATCCAATTGTCCAAGTTCCACTTGAATTGGATTACTGAATAACTCTGCTTTATGTGGATGGGGAGCCTGTTAGAGAGAAAAGGGTAGTCTAGATAAATCACAAATTTTATGAAGGACACAGCAAAATTATGAGGTAAAACCTGGACATTCTGCAAACTTCTAGACAGTTAAATGTTGTGAGAGAGAAGGTCAAGCAGATTGCAGAAGAAATGCTATATTGTCATATCAGTGTCCCAAAGAGTTATGTACTCCAATTGCTCCCTATAGGAAATGAGGACCCCTTTTGGATTTTTCAAAATAAATAAGTGCAGTCATAGCAACAATATCTAAACTATAATTTTTTTAAGTAAGAATAAATTGGTTTGGTTAGTAACAATAATTGCTCTCACCCAGAAGAGTTATAGTCTGCTGTATTCAATGGTTCATAGGTTCATACTAGGCTATCTGCCCTAGGGCATTTATAAGCCTAGCCAGAATGTGTTTGGCTTTCGCCACCCATTTTAAATTTATTTTGCTATGCCCTTTTTCGAGGTTAGTATACTGTGCCTCTGTCTAACAGTGACACAGAAGTGATACCCGGGGTAAACCTACGATCTCCCATCCACTCATCAAGATTCCTGGGCTTTTACCTCTCAACTGTACAGTTTTTCTCAGAATGTCCAGATTTGTGCCTTATAGTTTTGATCTGTTCATCATACAATTTGTTGAATTTTGGCAAATCATTGAGGTCTTATGTGCCTAAATAATGACAGAAATTTGAGTTTCAGATGTCATACCCTTCAGAAAATGCATGCTAATACAAACCCTGATACTCTATCAACTTTATTTATTTATTTATTTATTTATTTTACATTTGTTGACCGGGAAAGTCCGACTGGGTATATGCCCATTTTCAGCAAAGGCCCGGGGAGAAAAGCTCTATATATTCAGACATATGAGATTTACATAATATAAGAGTACAATGTAGCATATCAGATGAAAAAAGAAACAGCTGAAAAAAGAAACAGTATAATTATAGTAAAGACACAGTTCAACAGGAGAAATTACCTATATGTCAGAGTATAATATCACAAGTAAGAGTCCATATATTCAGACAAGCAAAATTTCACATAATATACGAGTATAATCTAGCATTTCAGAGGGAAAAAGAAAAAAAACAGCGTATTTATAGCAGACACAGTCTGACAGGTAATGACATATGTCAGAGTATAATAACAATATAAGGTACAAGACATTTGCCTAGTAGTATTAATTTCCCACACAGAGAAAAGAGTAAACATCGTACTGCAATCATCTGCTGGTTAAATTAAGTTTGTAAAAACAATATTCAAAAAATGTCCCTATTGTTGACCCTTTGACCCCCCCCATTATTTCTCTTTGCTAGTTAAATTAAGTTTGTTTAAAAAATGCCCCTATTGTTGAGCCTTTGACCCCCCCCCCCCCATTATTTCTCTTTCTTTACAGAGTTTTTACGCTAAGACATATTCTGCTGTTTAACTCTGAGAAAGTAATTTCATCAGTCAGTGCTTAGGGGTCGCCCCTGACAAAACGGAACATTTATGTCCAGTGACTTACGCAGTCAATAAATTAATATCAATTTAATTATTTTCACACTCACTATTTAACACTGACTTGTACTAGGCTCGCGTGGGTCGTTAGACACGTCTGCCGAAATGTTTTACCTTTCTAAATTATTATCTGTGTCAAGGTAATGCATTTGCATACGTGGCTAACAAAAAGGTGAAAAACTAAAGGTTGTTTACTTTTATAAAAACTACCTACATGCATTTTATATATGTGTGTGTGTGTGTGTGTGTGTGTGTGTGTGTGTGTGTGTGTATGCCTACTTATGCCAGGTGTATTAACTCAATTACCACTGCAGGTTATGCCAAATTCATCTAAAAATCATCATTATGAATTCTGCAAAATACCACTTGTCCCGTGGATCCTTAACGTGTTGTTTCAGAGGCGTTAAAGCGCTACTGCACAGCACAAACCAGGCGCTACTGCAATAATGCTCGCTGCACTTAAAATGCGCTGCACAAAAGCTACAGGTATGTGCCTAGAAAGTGTAACCATCTGATGCTCTAATGTGAAACGCAAACAGTTTCGGAGGCATTCCATCCCTCCTCCAGATAGTATCTCATAGTGCAAAAGGACGCCTCTGGAATGTAATTCTCTGAGTCAATAATAATCACATATAGACTGCAGAGAGCGCATGGCCATATGGATGGGTATGTACGGGTGAGGTGTGAGAGCCGAACCCCTCGCCTCCTGGAAAGCAGCTCTTCCGCATTCTGCTTTAATTCTGTTCTAGTAAAACGTGGGCTGACATGATTTCAAACAAAATAAAACAAATTCTTCGGTGCCAGTTAATTAGGGTGTACAACTGTCCAACATGAAACAACCGGGGGAGGGGTCAGCTTTTTGTTCTCAGATCCTTTTATTATCATAAGGCGCATTTCATTGGCTTAACGAGCATGATGTAAGGCTGTAACTTCCATGCTCTGCGGGGCACATTGTGTTCACTTTCTGTTTGTCAGACAAGGCGAATAAGCGAAAGAGAAGAGGAAGGGCAAATGGGGAAAAAAAAACTAGAATGCAAAGAAATACAGAACAAGATTGATGACGCAGCAGTTCCTAAAAACTTCGTGTATTATTCAGACGCGTTTAAGTACGTTAAAACAGCTGTCAAATGTAACCATTATGGGACCATAAACGCTCACATTGCTCAATCTTCCAACTCCAAAATGTGGAACCGTAGTTGTCCGCCTTTCATATCCAAAATATGGGACACTGCGTTTAATCATGTGGAACAATGGGAAACATGTACAGAGCACTTGCAATACGAAATATGAAACACTGTCTAGGCTGAATGTAACCCTTAGTAATTTGTCATAAAATGTAACTTGCTATGAGGAACAGTGTAAAAATATGATGCAAAATTAGGGACATTTTGCAAAATCAAGGACAGCTGAGTGGTATGATATCAGACACTTTTAGTATGGAACAGCCTGTGACATATAGTTTAAGACTCAAAAATGAGGAACATTCATTTTAACGAAGTACATCTGAGTTGTATGTTAAGGCGTTTTCTTCTTTTCGCAGAATAGTACATAGTTGAATAACCGAGGCAAATCGTACATCCTCCTGGTGTGGTGGAAGGCAGCCCTCACACTTCAAACTATATGCATATATATTAACTTTTGAGAAAGAAGGGAGAAAATTAGGAAAACTGAACATTCACTTTCTCATTCGTCTCCAAGTCCTGCCAACATGACAGGATGCATGCAATATTTTAGGTCTGACGTCCTGAGTGTGACTTATCCATTTGGAGACAGCAGGACTCCCGTTTAGTAACATATGTGGAAAGATAAAAGTTTTTCTACAGGAAGATATTAAGTGAGCAACATTGAGTCTCAGTGGTAAGATGTCTGCCTCACATTTGAAGGATCTGTGATTTAGCCCTGATCAGTGGTCACTGTCTATATGGAGTCTTACATGTTTTCAGGGTGGGTTTACAATGGATTTTCTCCCACGTTCTAAAACACATTGTTTGATTGGCTACATTAAAATGACTACATATTTGTTGTATTTACCTTTGCCTTTAGATGAAAAAGGACAAGTCCTTTTATATTGTTAAGTAAATAAATGCATTTAGTGAATGTCTGGACTTACTAATATAGACATTCAAAAAGTAATACTGCTAATCCATAGTACTTCGAATACTGCAATGAAGAAGGTATCCTAGACCAAATCTAGCCACATATGTATTAGTTCTGAATATTTGAGTTCCTCTGAAAAAGCATGCCAGTGACAAATGTACTAATAGTTCCATTAAGAAATCTCAAGCATCAGAATGCTGAGCGATGAAAACACCCCAAAACTAATGCCCCCGATTCACAAAGGAGAAAAAAAAATATATATATATATATATATATATATATATATATATATATATCTACTGCAAATTTTGCAAGGGGTACCTTCTGATGTGAGAGATAAGCCCGGATCCCAATATACATATAAAAACTCCAGGGTTGTACAAACTCAAAGAAAGGGGAAATCTCCCAGAACAAAGGCATTATTGTCTGTACACACTTCCAAATTACCCATAAATGATTTTCAATGAAAATCGAGATCAGTCTTGTTTTCCTTGACTTCTTCATCTTTAGCCAACTGATGCTCAAGAAATTCCATCTTGGCCACCTGTTGCTATACAAGTTTAGTATACACATGATTATTCAGATGTAAAATATTTAAAATCTTTGGAGGTCAACAGAGATAGTCCAAAGTTAAAAAAAAAAAAAAATCTGAAGGAACCAAGCCTCCATGACCTCCAACTTTTTTTCAGGTGGCAAGCCCCTGCACCTCCCATCTGTGTCTGTGTGTGTGTGTGTGTGTGGGGGGGGGGGGGGTTCTGCTCTCCATACACCTCCAAACAACTCCAGGGTCACACTTCAGTGGAAGACAGGGAAGAACAGTGGATGTGAACTGCCAACTTGCACAATGCAGCACAATGTAAAAAAGTAAAGTGAAATGTCACATATTCATCTGTAAGAATACTCAGTCATGTCTTATACTGTACAAAAACATTTTTTGAGTTTGAATTTGAGTTTAAATAAAACAGCATGTGTGTGTATATATATATATATATATATATATATATATATATATATATATATATACATATATACATATACATATAGATAGATATATAGAGATATACAGTGGACATAAAAAGTGTATATACCCTTGTTAAAATGCCAGTTCTTTGTGATATAAAGAAAATGAGACCACGATAAATAATTTCAAAACTTTTCCCACCTTTAATGCGACCTATAACCCGTACAATTCAATTGAAAAACAAACAAATCTGTTAGGGGAATAAAATAAAAAACGTACAATAAGCTGGTTGCATAAGTGTGCACACCCTTAAAGTAATATTTTTTTGAAGCACCTTTTGATTTAATTACAGCATTCAGTCTTCTTAGGTAGGAGTCTATCAGCATGGCACATTTTCCTTGCAAAAGTGCTCCAAATCTGTCAGATTGCAAGGGCATCTCTTGTGCACAGCTCTCTTCAGATCACCCCACAGATTTTCCACTGGATTTAGGTCTGAGTTTTGGCTGGGCCATTCCAAAACTTTAATTTTCTTCTGGTGAAGCCATTCTTTTATTGATATGGATGTATGCTTGGGGTCATTGTTGTGCTGAAAAGTGAAATTCCTCTTCATCTTCAGCTTTCTAGCAGACGTCTTAAGGTTTTGGGCTAAAAGTGACTGGTATTTGGAACTCTTCATAATTCCCTCCACCTTGACTAAAGCCCCAGTTCCAGCTGAAGAAAAGCAATCCCAAAGCATGATACTGCCACCAACATGCCTCACCATAGGGATGGTGTTCTTTCGGTGATACGAAGTGTTGTTTTTGCATCAAACATACTTTTTGGAATTGTTGCCAAAAAGTTTAACCTTGGTCTCATCAGACCATGACACATTTTCCCACATGCTTTTGGGAGACTTGATGTATTGTTTTGGAAATTTTAGCCTTGCTGGATGTTTTTCTGTGTAAGAAAAGGCTTCCATCTTGTAACCCTACCCCATAGTACAGACATATGGAGAATATGGGAGATTGTTGTCACATGTAGTACACAACCAGTATTTGCCAGGAATTCCTGCAGCTCATTCAGTGTTGCTGTAGGTCTCTTGGCAGCCTCCCTGACTAATTTTCATCTTGTCTTGTCATCAGTTTTGGAGGGACATCCAGTTCTTTGCAACGTCACTGTTGTCCCATATTTCTCCACTTTTTTATGACTGTCTTCACTGTGTTTCATGGTTATATCCAATGCTGTGAAAAATTTTTTGTACCCTTCTCCTGACTGATACCTTCCAGCAATGAGATCCCTTTGATGCTTTGTAAGCTCTCTGCAAACCATGGCTTTTGCTGTAGCAGGCAACTGAGTAAATGTAAGGAAAATCCTACTAGGACAGCTGAACTTTATTTGGGGTTAATCAGAGTCTCTTTAATTGATGGCAGGTGTGTACCCAAGAAGACTGAATACTGTAATTAAATCAAAAGGTGCTTCAACAAAGTATTAGTTTAAGTTTGTGTGTGCACACTGCAACCAGCTTGTACATTTTTTTATTTTTCCCCTGACAGATTTGTTTGTTTTTCAATTGAATTGTACAAGTTATAGGTCACATTAAAGGTGGGAAAAGGTTTGAAATGATTTATTGTGGTCTCATTTTTTATATCACAAATACCTGGCATTGTAATAGGGGTGTGTACACTTTCTATATCCACTGTAGACATATAGATAGACATCACAGCAAGAGCTTCTGCGGTTCAATTATGGGCTGGTGTACCTTCTGTGCATGGTCTGTATGTCTTCCCTGAATTCCTGTGGGTTTCCTCCTGATGCTCTGGTTTCCTCCCACATTCCAAACACGTGCAGTTGTGGACTGGACACTAAATTGGCCATAGGTGTCAGTATGAGTGTGTGGTACAGAAGAACAACCACGGCAGATCTAGCCACCTGGCAGTTTGAACCTTGGCTCTAGATGATTGCCACTGTTGAAGTGACACCCTGACTCCATGTACAAAAATGTGAAAAGGGATTGGGATGGATGGATGTCTACAAACAAATAAACTAAAACTGCACATCAATGAGTAGTTTATTTTGGTAAAAAGATGAGAATGAGTCATACTTTCATTGAGTATATGATTTGAGTGCAAAAAAAAACTTTTCAAAAGGAACTAACCAATAACAAAAGCATAAAACCAAACAGACAATTATGGGTTAATGCTAGATTTTCCTTTATGCAAATTGTATTGTTACATGGGGTCTATTGTGGCAGTAACAAATTATGAGAAACTCGCACTCACAAACATAAACACTTTTCCTTGACAGTAAATAAGGTAAACACGTGCACAACTGGGGTGATTTGCCACTGATTTATCTGAAGGCTATTGATAACTTTCCAGTGATAGCTGCAGAACATAACCTGTTGTAAAGAGTGTGTCAGTGAAGTGGAGCTGTCGACATGACAAGTTTTGTATGCTAATATGAAGTGAAAGAAAATTACAAGTTTGCAAAGCAAGATTGTAGCAACTGTTGATGATTAGCAATCATTAACTTGGCTGGCCAGGAAGAATGTAAAGCACAGCAAGTGAACTGTAACGAGGCCTGCTTTGTAGATTTCAGAATTAACACAAATACTTAGCTACCCTATTGCACTTCTCATCAAAGTGCTATATTTAGCCCCATATGGACATGCTGTTCGTAATCTGTTTTTCGGAATGAAGGCATAAGTGCAAAGGCTATAAGGTATCATTTAATAACAGCCCAAACGTAAAGAAAACAATGTATATATATATATATATATAGAGAGAGAGAGAGAGAGAGAGAGAGAGAGAGAGAGATGATAAGTCATTTAGCTTGCAGTACTCATAGCTAGATTAGTTGACCGTATCTGTACCCATTATAATTGGCATCCTTGCTGCTGACTACAGAGACAAAATGAGGCGAATAAGAATGTTGTCTCCACCCCCCCCCCCCAAAAAAAAAAAAAAAGATTAGGAGACAGGGGGAAAGAGGGGACTTAAAACAGCAACAATAAATCATTCGCGCCCGGCGGTTGCTCCCAGGAGAATTTTTTTTATGGATTAAATTAAGCACTTCCATTCCTATCTACCACCTGATCGCAGCCCTATAAATCCCAACAGCTGATCTGAAAGACTTTAGAAATCCAGGATTTCGGGCTAGCACTGCGGAAACATATTATGGGAGAGAGCTATCGCCCGGTCCTGGAACAGAAAAAAAAAGGATTGCGAAAGCAGTAGCTAAAGCTATAAAAGGGGGTGCGGGGCTTCAATTTCAGCACCTTGAAGCGGGACGGCTGCCAGCTCAGGGAGCTGTCCAGTCCTGAAGACGCGTTAATCGGTGCAGAGAAAGGGCTACACATACTAAACGAGATTCTTTCTACTTGCAATTTCACCGTCACCAACACGAAACAGGAAGGCAGCCAGCACTGGGAGCTGTCCAGTGCTGAATTAGCAGGATTTTATAGTGGATCATTTAGGGGGCCTTCGAATTGCAATCATTGAGCAACAGCGTGAAGCTCGAGGTTTCCTGTTCCTGGACATTGTTCACAGCAGAAGACCTCCAGAGCTGGAGTACCAGCATCAACAGTGTTTGGCACCAAGGGAGGACTGGCGAATCAGTAAATTCCAGCACTCTTCTTAACAATAAGGGACTTATTCAATGTGGGATCTCAAGCAAGCGTAGCAAAGGCCACGGTCCTACGCATACATCACTCTTCCAGGCATTTTAGTTTTGCCATCGCTGCTACTGCTTGGCAGAGCGCTAGTGCTGAACTAGCATTTCTGTATCGAGCAGAAACAATGCCAAGGTCTTTTCTGGTCAAAAAAGTCAAGCTTGATGATTTCTCTTCTTCCGATTTTGAGAACTCCTATGGCCGATCAAGGGCAGATTTCAGCCTCAGGCTACACGAAAAGGGTATATTGATTCAGATTGTTGTATCTAGTTTTTCCTCATGTACTTGTTACTCTATAGAAGTATTTGAATGTGTGCGTCTATCTATGTGTACATTCTGTATTACAGGGGTGGGAACCTAATCAATTTCGGGAGCATACATTTCTGCTGCAGCATGTTTTACCTATGGCATTCCTACATTCACAAATTAGCCTTTGCTGGAATGCACTACTGAAGAGAACTGTACTGGACGTTATGGTAGCATGTGCTGTTGCTCGGCACAATTGTTGACTCTGCAAGTTTAATGAAACCCAATAGCTAAACTGCAGGGATGCCGTTAAAAATAGAACCTGTCAGAAATATGCGATAAGTGAAATTTCTGGGATCTGCAATATCACTGAAAGGGCATTCAGTTACTTCCTCCATCCAAAGTGCACATATATAAATTGTAGTTTACTAAGTTCAAGGGCAAACTCTCTCTTTCATTAAACCACACACACACACACACACACACACACACACACACACACACACACATATCTGCTCGTGTCTATCAAAAGGTATAAGCAGACTTTATTTATTTGTTGAGGAGATACTGAAGAATTGCTTATGCCTATCAGTTTTATATTGTCTCAGTAGCTGTTATTATTATCACATTTAAAAGTACTGTTTTGGTGAGAGTAAGTTCTACTTTATCGTTTAAAGTCAAACAGGTGGGCGTTGCTGACTTCTGTAGTTCAAGCAGAATAATACGGTCTCTAAAGTGGTCTGCTCAAGAGAAGTACTCGTAATTGTCTGCAATATGACCTTGGCTTTATTTATGTCTGCTACAGTGTTACTGAACTTATATTAGCGTGTGTTTGAAATTGTACCTCCACTGAAGCTCTAGCAAACAGCAATATCTTAAAGGGCATATTTTAACTGGTTTATTCGGTGTTGGTTAACTATTTCGTCTGTTTTACGTTCTCAACTAGAGACAGTGCTGATTTATGAAATCAGTGCAAAATCCCAACGTGTAGGGAGAGGCCATGTCTGTGGTAGTTGAAGATTTACTTTATAAGTTTGCTGGAAGTGTTTTCAGTAGAAATCATATTAAGATGAAAAAAAAACCTCTCGAGAAATGCATCTCGAGAGATGAAATTCAAATCCCCATCACTATTTCGATGATGATTTTGTTCTTTTCATTTTTATCTCTTTTATAGGATACATTAGTGACTACATCTCGAAATCAGTCTACGACGAGGATCATGAAAGTGCAATTAAAGTGCCCTCGCCAGAACCTCTGTATGGAGGAGTACACGGGGATTATGAGGCTGCAGACTCGGATCAGCCAGACAGTCCTCATTCTGAAATCACAGCTGGGTACATCAATGGAGACAATGCAGTGAGCGAAGGCTACACAGTCGACGCTTTCTTCATCACAGATGGAAGGTCAAGAAGAAAAGTTATCAATGCCTCTAGGAGTATTCAACGCCATACATGCAATGAGTGTGGGAAGACCTACGCTACTTCTTCCAATCTAAGCAGACACAAACAGACACATCGCAGTCTGGACAGTAAAATGGCCAAAAAATGTCCAACCTGTGGAAAGATATATGTCTCCATGCCGGCTATGGCAATGCACCTCTTGACCCATGACCTCAAGCACAAGTGTGATATTTGCAGCAAAGCCTTCAGCAGACCTTGGCTCCTTCAAGGTCACATGAGGTCACACACAGGCGAGAAACCCTTTGGATGCGCTCACTGTGGCAAAGCTTTCGCCGATCGATCCAACCTCCGTGCCCATATGCAAACCCATTCAGCTTTTAAACATTTCAAATGCAAACGGTGCAACAAAACATTTGCTCTGAAGTCTTACCTTAATAAGCACTACGAGTCTGCCTGTTTCAAAGGTTTAGTGCCGCCTTTAAGCCCCATAGAGGCCTGATTTCTTTTGTGTTGCCCCAAGACTTCAACTAATAGCACGTGAGAGACTTTCTTTCAACAGAAGAAACTACAACGTTACTTGAGATGTTCGCATGGACCTTATAAGTACTGTTTACTAAAAGTGAACAAAATTAACTGTAATCATATTTTTGCAGAAATCAGTGAAGACATTAGATGTCTTTTCTAGTTCCTTAAAGGTAAAAACGTTTATGAAGATAATATTGTACTTCGGCCAATGACCACAAAGTGTTCACGTTTAAGGTAAAATTACCTTCTGTTATTATTCACATTCAGCCATAGTTTGCTTAAGTTCCATTTATTTAATTTATGCATCCATTTATTTATACGCTATGAATTCCTTTATTTATTGACATTGAAAATCCATCACAATTGAGTTGCACTTTGTTTTACTTTGCTGCCAATATGTACTACTATGCCAAAGCATGTGCCACTTTCAGTTGCCATCTTTGTAAAACTTTTGACATTTTTTTGCATGCAGAAAATATTGAAACTATGCCAATTTTAGTAATACTTTAATTTTTTTGCCAAAACTTTAGATAGTACTTGAGGGCAATATTTCTCTTAGGAGTGATAATGAAACTATAGAGCAATAATCATGTAATGCATGTTATTTTTAAGACAGTTAGTATTACTGAGGAATCAGGTACATTTTATCCAGTATTGTTAATAGCAACAAATATCAGGGATTATGCCAATGTAGTATTATAGGGTATATGATGAACAAACTGATATCTTCCTTATCTTCTATTGTATGCACTGCCTGCCTTCTAATTCTTCTTAGTTGTAGAATATGGACTTGTGGTGCTGAAGGAACAGCTCCAAACCACTCAGCCTGGAACAAACTAAGAGGGTAATCCACACTGGCTCTAATTACTACAGCTCTCGATTCCCTGTTTTGTAATGTTGGAGCCTGTGAACAAGTGTCACTGGCAAACACAGAAAGAAAACAATACACAGCTCTTGGGAAGAAGGAGACATGTTGCTGTCCTTAATTTATAGCCATGTGGATGGCCCTACATTTCTTGTTTACCTGTGAAGCACTTCCTTTTAGTCTTTCCTTTTAAGAAGAATAACACAGCACAAGAATATTAAAAAGAAAAACACTTTAATTGATAGCATTCAGGTAGAAGGAACTTGTATTAGATAGACCTCTGTTTTTGTACTTCAAAATGATCTGTATATTGCAAGAAGCCTTGTAAATACTATTTGGATCTTCACTTGATTTTTACAGCTGTAAAGGATACTATAATGTGTCAATTATTTTCCTGGAGATTTTGTTCCCCAGAATTTTTGAGCCAGTATTCAGATGATGTAAGCACAATGGCACACTGCCTTTTGGCACTTCACTATAATAAAATTAAATTCTTAATAGAAGATATGTGTTTTTTGCTTCTGTTTTGATGGAACAAAATTCAAATATTTCATTACACTGATTGAATCCTTCTTTGATATGTGTTGCATTTAACAGATCATACAATAAACATTAAATTGGTGTGCACTTCCCTGTTTAATACTATCATTAGTTAACAAGATTTTTTTATTGTAGTTAATATAGTCCCTGTTAGGAGAAAAAGCCAACCCACCCTTTCTTATGTCTGGGGTTTCACTAGTCTCAAATAATAGTTTTGTTTTGCCTGAAGAATCACTTTCACATAGAGATCATTTCACTTTGGTTTCAAGACAGTGTAAAAGGAGGGGAATTGTGTATTAACGGGTGGTTAACTCATTCTCCTTCGATATCACCTGGTGTAATGAGTCAGGGATTATGTGCTTCCTTAAAAACATAATTTAAGTTGATATTCTTGGAAAGCACATCAGATAGTTACCACAAGCTGTAAGAATGGAGGAAAAGATTGTCTTATTCAGAGCAGATACTATTCTATTTGCATTTTTCTGAACTCATTGAAGTTTGACATTCTTACAGTATGACTACTGCCAGAATCTGTTCCACAATACATAGTCTGTCCTTCTCTTTCATCTTTGGACTGAAGGGGTACCATCATAGCCACAACACCTGTAGCACCTTCACTCTGGGTTAAAACTAAAACTTAAAGGCAGTTATAAACATTAATCAGCCGCTTAGCCATGATATGTGAAAATGTGGCACAATTCTTTGTATAGAATGACAAACGTCCATCTGCATGCATCAAATCTTTTATCTTTGCCAAATTTCACTTTTCCCTTGTATACTGTGCAGAATATTATGAATGCTACTGCATTCATGTTATCAAATGACACTGGCAAGAGCTTTTAAAACTGGTATATCATCAAAAGATTTACACATTTAAATGCTTGCAGCATGTGTTTATGCATGTGTGTGTGTGTGTGTGTGTGTGTGTGTGTGTGTGTGTGTGTGTGTGTGTGTGTGTGTGTGTGTGTGTGTGTGTGTGCGCTTGTGTGTGTGTGTGTGTGCGTGTGTGCGCGCACATGTGTGTGGTGTGCATGGTATGTGTGTCTATATGTGTAGAGTAAGGTCTAATAAAGACCTTTTCATAGCTTTGTCTGCTTTTTGTAGAATGAGACAGATCTTAGAGTTTGTAGATGTCCCTATTTGCCCATCAGAAATAAATTATGTTCCTGTTTGTGATTAGATTTTCCATGTTGGAGTACAGATGGCATAAAAGTAAAAAAAAAATATGTAAAGTCAGGTAAAACTATAGTCCATCAGTCTACAGCATACCTTCTTTATTTCAGTCTACATTCCTCTAATCCAAATAGTACCCAGTGTCAGAAAGGGGGAGTGGGGTGAAGGGGAAGTTCAAAAAAGTAATATTCTTAGATGTTTTAATTGGGAGTAGTCATTAGATTTCAGCAATGCTGACAAACTAAAAATAATTGTAAATAATACTGAAGACCTGCAAACCAACCCACCCATTTAAAGGCCACTGTGACACTCTGATGCTACCGTAGCTCTCCTATGTGACTGGCAGAACTGCAGTTCTTGCTTGAGCTGACACTTGTCAGCTTTTGAAAAGAAACTGACATTCTCAGAATCTTAGAATATTAATGCTAGCAAGGACTGCATGCATCATGTTTTGACTGCATTTTTAGTTGGCTAAGATAGCACAGCTGAGGTTGCCTTCTGCTTTGCTCTAGCATTTTTTGCTGAGCAAGCAGCTACAGTTGCATCATTTAGGCAAAGTGTTTTAAAGAAAGGAAAACTACAATTACACATTGTCATGTAACACAAAAGGCAAAACTGGAAGCTGTATATCAGAGCTCCTGATTATTTGTAATACTCAGAAGGCACAACCATATTTCTCTTTACATTTATAATACCTGTTTATTGATTAAAGCAGCTAATCTATAGTGTTTTACATTACAGAGTTCCATTTTAACGAACAACGGTTTTTCACACTGCTACTGCTGTACATTAGTATGCCCATAATTATAAACAATGAAAACAGGTATAGAATACAAAGTGTTAAAGAAAACCAACTGGTAAAATATAAAATTCAAATGTAAAAACATAAATATATATTAAGAGAATTTCGTGACATTATTTATATTTGCCAATTCCTATGCAGTCCAGATTCATGGTTTCACAGAATTTGCTTAGTAAAGTATATATATATATATATAATGAGCCAGCAAGATTATGTTCTATAACTTGTTGCTAAATGTAAATGTATGGACAGCTTTGGGCCATGATTACAGGAAATTCTAGTGTTCAACAGAAAAGAGCATTGAAGAAATAAAAGATGCAAAGGGAGATACTAGAAAAATGAGTCAAACAATATTTGTGAAGAGAAATGAAAAATGTTAGTAGCAAATACTATTGCCTTTATTTTTATTAGCGGTCAATTTACTCTTCTTAGGAATATTATTCTTGCACATTAACTTTTCACAACAGCAAAATATATGAATTATAATTGATATAAATATTAATTGTAAAAATCAAAGCAATGAATGGCTATATTAAATACATTTTTATGACTCTGGCAATAGGAAGAAAGAGAGGCTGTGAACACTATGACATTACAAAGTAAATGCAAACTATTGTGTAATCAGCTGCATTTTACTTTTAGGAATGGTAAATCTGTTAAAAGAACATTATGCTACAAGTCAGTCCACAGCAGTGCTAATGTATCTCAGGGTGTGGGTTCTAGGAAAACTTGGACTTTTCCACATAGGGGATGCAATAAGTGTAACTGTATAAAGTGTGATTATCAGTTTTTTCATCCTGATAACAGTCGTACCTTTGAATTTAAGTTGTATGCTGACTGTAGTACAACTAATTTGGTCTGTTTAGCAGTATGTGATGTCTGTAAATCATTCTATGTGAGAAAGACCAACCAATGCCTAAGAGACCAAATTAAAGAACATATTTATAGCATTGAGAGAGGTGATAGTAAGATTACTTTAGCTAAGCATATTCTTGAAGCTGGTTCAGAACATAGTTTTACATTTATGGTTTTGGAGCTTGATAGTACTGGTTTGAGAGGGGGTGATATAAGAGCATCCACAAAATGTTTAGAGATTAAATGGATACTTATTTTGCAAGCAACTAAGGGTAAAGTTCTTAATGACTTTGTACCTTTAAAACCTGTGCTGTGGTCACATGGTCTTAATCACTAGTATTCAAATGTTGTTATCATTATTTTTAGTTGGATCTGAGGAAGCATCTTGATTGTGCGCGGGAGTGCTTATCCTGTTTTTTTTTTTCTTTTTTATTAAAGTTTATAGTTTTTTTAGCCTGCGTACTGCCTGGCTGTTTTTATTTTTATATAATAAACACTAAACACTACGACATTGCCACAGATCACCCAATTACATCATAATGTACATTTTTATTAATCATTCTTGTAAAGTTAATACTCAGAATTCTGCAAAAGATATTTTGGCAGTCTCTTTTTAAAAGAAGGTCTTTATGTGTATACTCAAAGTATGGAACAATATACATCCTGCACAGTCTACAGATCTGTGCTTTGCAGATACCATAGAGGACAGCAACGATTTAATTGAATGCCTAGGTCACATCCAGAACTGTTTTGACAACAGTAAACAGACATGAATCTGTCTGAATCAACCACTTAACTGCACTTAGTTTAGCTACTTGTGAACTTCTTTTGTGGCCATTTCAAATGTGTTATTTATTTATTTATTTATTTATTTATTTATTTATTTATTGTTGACTGGTTTAGTCTCACTACTCTAGCAGCCTTTTTTCAAGGGAGACCTGAGGTGGCATTTATATTAATAGACGGAATTTGGCCAGGGTATACAAGAACTTCCCTTACAATTTCTGATAGGTGCCATGGGATTTTTTGCATCCACCTGAGCTACCACTAGCTCAAGCAGATGCCCCCCCCCCCCGCACATATGCAAGGTGAAATTGCTCAAGCAACAGTAGCCCATATACTCAAAGTGAAAATGCTCAAGTGTCAGTAGCTCACAAAAAAAGATGAAAGGCATAATGCTGAAAGTTTTTTCCCATAGAAAATCATTGCTGGTAAAATTCACTTCCTTAAGCAGAGCTCTCCCTTCTTCGTGTTGATGCAACTATAGAGTTGATATATATATATATATATATATATATATATATATATATATATATAAGTTCTGGGGGGGGGGTGCAGGGCAGTGTTCCCTTGCAAAAACAAGAAAATAGGATTTATTTGTCCTTATGGATTTTTTGGGCATTTTTTTTGTTTGGAATGTTAACTTTCAGGAAGTTGGTGTTTCATAACAGAACTACAGCTGGGACCTTAGTTTAATGCCTAATTTGAAGGACAGCACAATCTGGAGTGCAGCGCTCCCTTAATGCTGCATTGCAGCGTCAACAATTTTAAAAGTTAATTCAAGTACCTGGAGTAGGAATAGAAACCACAGCCTTCTGATCTCCCAGTGCCAAATGGGAGTAGACCACCCATTGAGCCATTGACATTGCAGTCTTCTAACACCGACAGTTTCAGAATTGCCAGTCACATAGGAATCAACTAACAAAAATATACAAAATATTGTGTTATTCAGAGAGTTAACTATTTACATTTACTTTCTCAATATCTCAGAAATGGCCTTTTCTTTGACCTTTTGCAGTTGTTATTCTTGATTTTGTGACTACATGTCAAATATGTTATTTAATGCCATTCATACAGCACATGTTATTGGTAGCAACAGTTTAAATGCATTCAGTGTTTGTATTTCAACCTGGCCTGTACACACACACACACACACACACACACACACACACACACACACACACACACACACATACACACACACACACACACACACACACACACACACACACACACACACACACTAGCACATGCATAATAAACCAATGCTTATTTTAAATAAATGTATTAGATGGATTGAAGGTCAACTGATAGTTTTGATTGAATTAATAAAATATTATAACTGGTGTATATCTTTGCTGACTTTGAATTGTATTAGTTACTTGAAAACAGTCAGTGAAACTTTGCATGTATGTCTATGAAATGTATTTGAATATTTGCTTAGCTATTTTTACTTCTGACATTTAATGTCATAGCAACCTAAATAGATACTGTGCTAAGGTTGAAAAGCACATGTCTGAGATTTTAGACTATAACCTCTAAATTTATAAGAAGAGATACAGCTGTTCTCCTTGACGGAAGAGAACTGCAACCATATAAAGAAAAGGGAACAGATAAATTAAGGTTTATAAAACTTCCTGAGAGGTTTAGCTCAGCTTATTCACTGAACTTCATGTGTTTATGTCTAATGTTAAGTAGTACTTGATACTACTCCAAGGATCAAAAACATTTTTCTGAAATTTATATGTAGGGTTGCCACCTTTTCTAATGCCCAAAGTGGGACATTTTTTGTAGAAATGTGAGATGTTGCAAGACAAAACATACCCTGGCCAGTGCAAAGGACAGAACTTCACTTTTTTGCCAAAATAAAAGGCTTATTTTGTAGCATTTGAATTGCTTGTGCTGTTTTATATAATATTTACGTGTTTCAGATACAAAATAACTGTTGTATACAACTATTAATGAAAATGTAAGAAATGAATTTTGTCTTAAAATCTCAGGACATTTGCCATTTTTTTTTCACAGGGCACAACTGCCCAAAGTGGGACTGTCCCTTGCAAAGAGGGACAGGGGGTAACCCTATTTATATGTTGTGATAATGCCTACAGTAGGCATCCTGTATCATTTTAGAGTGATTAGCACAGTTTTTTTGCTGTAAAATAAACATGTTACTGTTTTGGTAGGTTAAAGTGTGTTTGAGATCTTAAAGTATTTTGCAATAATATAATAACTGTATACCTAAAGTAGCAATGCTGATTTTTTTGGGGAGATGGTCTG
This sequence comes from Protopterus annectens, assembly GCF_019279795.1. NCBI lineage: Eukaryota > Metazoa > Chordata > Ceratodontiformes > Protopteridae > Protopterus > Protopterus annectens. The sequence continues at coordinate 1,695,626,457 of NC_056732.1, forward strand.
GTTAAGTAGCTTGCTCAGAGTCAGGCAGTTTGCAAGTGGAAACTATTGGAATCAAACCCAGGACTACAGGATGAAACTCATTAGCAGCTCATAGCATTATCCTTCTGAGTAAAACCACCACACAGATTTATACCACATTTTGTCCATACCCATATTGTAAATGCGCATGTAAATGTAAATGTTCTTGCACAAGATTATTCATGACATTTGGAATGGAAGCATTGTGTTATACTCTTAAGGACAGCAACATTGTAGCTCTATTTGTATCTATGTTATTGTGCCACTAAGCCAATATGACTAGTCACAATAGTGCTAATATGATATTAGAGCCCATACAAGCCATCTGTAAGAAGACTGCAACGTCACTATAAAACAGTTATATGACATTATACTTGCTCTACAAAAAGTAACAGCATTTTACATCAGTGGCACCAGTGTGGAGGGTACTGTCAATGTATACTTGTCCTTTGACAAGCCTATGAATTAGCCATCAAACTGACCAATAATAAAAGCTAAATAAAGTGCAGCTATCAGAAATGGCAAGAGGTGCTGGAGGTTGTAATACATCTCATTATCTGCAAAAAAAGTGTGTATTCAGTTCATCTAAATAGTATCCCAGCCACTATTTCTAAAGATATGCTCCTGAAGCCATCTAAACCAGACTGTAAGATCTGAAATGTCAATTACAAATTCCTTCATCACGTTGTCTCTCTCTAGGTTCACTGAATTAACCTTTGTTTCCACTTCATCCCCTGTCGTCCCATCAACCAACAGCTGTTCTGTCCTGTCACAGCACTTTCTGATCTTTAGATGTCTGGAATACAACACAAGTCATATTCCGTAGCACTGTTTTGTGTTATGCATTTATGCCATTATTTGTTTGCAAGTAATTCTCTGTTAAAAAGATTCATAGTCCAAAAGTCATAAAATATGGGGTTAAGATTGGCATAATGGCTAAGGTGTTTACCTCATATATATAAGGAACAAGGTTTAATTCTTAGGGATGGGGATTTCGTAATGGTTACTGTGTTTACTTTACTGATACAAGGCACAGAGTTTGACTCTTACCTTTGAAGGGAAATTGGCTAGGCTTAAAATGGCCTACAAGGATGGCTAGCCTAGTACTTACATATGATATTACAAGTAGTTAATTAATAACACATTCATTACACTGTACCCAAAAACGAAAAAAAAAAATGTTTCATCGCTTCATGAACTTTAAATTGCTACTATTATTTGAAAATTCAGTACATCCCAAATGACCTAACGGGACTATCAGGGGATTTTGTTTTACAGTCAAAGATTTGCCTCTGTAAGGAAATTTTAATGTGATGAATCATGCACTATGGTGAGAAGAGCATTTACTATACTGATATTTCTTCATTGACTTACAGTTAAACAAGTGTGATTCCTGACTTTTTGACAGACTCTGGCAAGAGCATCAACTTGTCTTTTGCCATGGTGCCCTTTGAGTTTTGTTACTGGTATTCCCTTGTACAACATTTAAGATATCCTATCACTTAATCCATTTGTTCCTTCAAGGAAAGCAAAGGCTCAGTATGAGAACACTGACATTATACCATATCTGGGGCAGATATTTTTTGTATTTATACAAAAAAATGGAACTTGATTAAGGGAATGGACGATCCGTAACTGCAATGATGTCTCCTACATGTCACACACATTCTCCCATGAGTCAGCCTTCTCCAACACCCTGATTTGTAAGGACTAAGCAGAATATTTGGCTTCAGGATCACCCTCTACCCTCCAGTAAAGAGTGTCTGAGTATGGCAAACATGCAGGCCACCCCCAAAGGCAGGAGATCTGATAATGACTACTCCAGTCTAAGTGATTCTTTCAATGACCAGGCCAGACAGTTGAATCTATGTCTCCTAGCAGTCAGAGGTCCATCCCTCTTCACCATGAAGTTGGCCATTAAGGTATGTTTTAATGTTAGCTTTGAAAATGCAGTATATTTTTTTTATCAGATTCAGAACTATAATTCCAAGGCATGTACATTTTCTGGCTGTTCTGTAAAACCTGGCTGGTCATCTGTCACTCATAAAACAAATGTAAACAGATTGACCACAGTAAGTATTTACAATTAAAACTTTATTTGCTATTCATCTAGAACCAGTAACCTGCCTAATTCTTAAAGATGAAAATGTCAGAAATGTAGATATCCCTTCTCTGTCCTGATATCAACAGATGATGAGACAAACGCCAGCAGGAAATAATGTAAGATTTCACAAAAATGCAAACTGGCATGCAGAAAAAAACGTAGAAACAACTTCAGTAAGAAATTAGTGAATAACTACTTATATTTTCTGTGTATGCCATACTTCTGGAGTTGGTTTAAAAGAAAGCAAACACAAACTGTTAATGGGAACAACTTGATATTTGTGTCACACTATCCTTTAAATGAGTATATAAGACATTTGAAGCAACCTGTCTCAAAACTTGTATTATGACTTAATGACTGATGTAGAGAACTCAGAAGTTGCATGTAGCAGTCCTGGAAGTTTGATTCATATTATCTGCATTTGTTATGGTTTTAGGTAAACATGTAGTCAGGTCAGCACTGTAGGGCACCTATAAAAAGAGACACTTGTGAAAAATGGATTTTCTCTGGGTAACACATTTTATATAAATAAGTAAATAAAGTAATAATAATAATAATAATAATAATAATAATAATAATAATAAAATGGTTTTCACTGACATTTCAAAGTACCTTAATCATTTGAAAATGCTTGTAATATTTGACACACAGCACAGAAAGTAGAGATAAAAAGTCCACTGTTATTGAACTGAATTTATTTTTCCACAATGTAAAGAACAGCACTATCATCACAGTTCCCCTTATTTCTTGCCTTCCTTCTGTAGCCATTAAATATACCATTTATCTATAATTCTGTAAAATGTAGACCCAGGTGCCTTACATGCATCCTGCTCATTCTCCATTAAAGACCAGATATCAAACTGTGTAAAAAGCTTAAAAAAATGCAAATCGAAGTGGTCTGGCAGCTTTATCACATGGCCGGTACTTTTCTACAACACAGTCTGATGACTGAGCACTCTTTTGCATTCAGACTTGGTTCTGGGAGTCATTTGCTTCACGGAACATTAGTTGTTTCTGACTGTTGTAAAACTTAAGATACAGACGGTCATTGCTTATGCTTCAAGTCAGAAATGACAGACCAGAAAATATAGTTTAAAAATTTTGCATAATGTTTTCATGCAGTAAAAGAGGTTCATGTTATGCTTGGTATAGCAATGTTTAGATTAATTCAGAATAGAACATTCAGTATTTGGACAGCTACTTTTCACTTATGATTCGGTAAGCCATATATTTGGTATAGCCCAACTAATAATGCAGACTACTGATATTAAAATCTGTTCTGGTCCATATCTTTTTTTACTATTTACAAGTCACCATATATGATAGTGTGACAAATGTTGACAAGCAATACCGCCTTATTTCTTGGAGAAAAAAGTTTTAAGATTGTTATTTTAAATGGTCAAAAACACATTTTTGCTGAAGCAAAATTAACTAAATAGAAATCATCAAGATAATGAAAACAACAAAGTTAATGTCCGATAAAACATTTTCATAACAACCTGTCACAATGGTAACAATAAAGCATACAAGTGTTACACTAAAAACAAAAATAATATAAATCGAAATCAAATGTACAACTACAAAGAAATATGCAGATATTCCTATTTTTATAAGCATTTAATGTTGATTGTGATGTCAAAAATATCGGCTCATTTTGAAGAATTTGGTAGCCATGTTCACCATTTACTCTAGTGTCATAATTATTTCTTGTTAAGATATATTAAAACATTACCTTTGAATGTAACAGTGGGAAAAGTGTAAGTCACATACCACAACAACAGAACACGATGGCAGTGTCCAGCATGTGATAGGCAAGTTATATAATCACTTTTGGCCTCCAAAATGTAGAATACACACCTGCAACAGCTGGAAAGACCACAGACGTACCTCACCAAGAGGATCACTGGCCTCAAACAGATGCCCTATGCAGCTCGACTGAAGAAATTACAGCTGTACTCGGTTGCATACCGCCTACTCAGTGGTGATCTCTGCCTGACATACAAGGCCATGTCCAACCCAGAATTGATGGACATGCTCCACCTAAAGAAAACCTTATCCCCGCGAGCCACACACTCTAGGGATCTAAACCTCACCACAACAATAAATAGGATGTGCTGGAGGAATAGATTCCTGTCCCAGGGACTTCCCATGCTTTGGAACAAGATTCCAATCTACATTAGGCAGAGCTCCTCGCTAACACTCTTCAAAAGAAATCTTGGCAAGTGGATGGGAAACAGAAAGTTTACCGCGGGGATCACTTCAGTGCTACTGCTGGACAGAGGCACAGGGAACTAATCTAAGGGGGCAGCGAAAGCCAACACATTCTGGCTAGGCTTATAAATGCCTTCGAGCAGATAGCCTAGTACCTACTTATGAACCTATGAACCTATATGCGATATACAAATTCAGGAATGTCAAGCCAAACTAATATTAGCCCACACAGGGGTATTATACCAGCTAAGGTCACTAGCAGCAAATTGAATATTCAAGTAGCAATAAAGAGATCAAAACCCAGATAACAGAGTCCTGTTTTAGTGGTAAGGTAAGAAGCAAATTGCTAGTTGAGCAGCAAGAAATGACCCTAGAGACTCTATTAGACTTTGCAAGATCTCTTGACTTATCAGAAATCCAAACACAGGAAGTTACTCAAGTAAATAAAATAGAAGTGAAACAAGAGATAAATGAAAAGAGAGATACACTGTGAAAAAAAACATAGTTAAGTGAAAGGGGCAGGAGCAAAAAGAGAAATGTATTAATACAATTAATAATAAAAAAGAGGTATGAGGCAGAGTGTAAGTACTATGGTAAATAATATCCCAGTAAAGGACAGTGTCCAGCCTTGGGTAAGATATATATACAAGGTACTGAAAGAAATGACAGACCCAATACAAAGATTTTAAGCAAAATGCAGAAAAATATAGGATATATAAAGAGGAATATGTAAAGAATATGACATATGGGCATAGTAACAAAACAGATAGTTAAGCTACTGTCCGAATAAATGGCATACACAGCTATAGCTAAATAAGGAATTCAGAATAAAAAAGAATAGATTAAAATGTGGTTGGACAGAGCAGCCTCAGTAACAGTAATGTAACAGAAAGTCTATTGTTTGCCAGAGACTCAACCAGAATTGAAGAAATTGCGGATCAGAATCCGTACACACTAATCAATCAAGACATTCCTAATAAAGGGCTACCTCACTGCAAAAGTAAAGATGAAGGAGGCAAAGACTCTTTTTAAGTATTTATGTTGAACAGGAACTAGTTCATTTAGGTACTGTAGGTAAAGCATTAGGCATGCTATGAACATAGCGGTCAAGCATTAGGCATGCTATGAACATAGCGGTCAAGCATTAGGCATGCTATGAACATAGCGTTAAAGCATTAGGCATACTATGAACATAGCGGTCAAGCATTAGGCATGCTATGAACATAGCGTTAAAGCATTAGGCATACTATGAACATAGCATGAGACTGTTCAAGCTGAAATATCAGAACTCGAAAAGAAACTATGAACTTGACTTGGTCATTGGTTTGCATACAATAAAGAACATTTACTTGTCTGCTTGTTGGATATTGGCTTCTATGGGCTTGTTTACAATCAAGAATATTTGCTGGTTGTCATAGATGTGATTATTCAAGATTCCCTGTTATCAGGTCAACATTTTCTACATTCTGTTGATAAGGTATTTGTGACATTTGGCATACCATATAAAAAGAGCTCACAATGGTCAAGCTTTCAGTCATCAGTTCAAAGGAATATTATGAGTATTAGGGTAGTACCCAGAAAAAAGTGACTTCATTGAGGTCGCAAACCAAGGAACTAAAGGGATGTTTTATGAAGAATGTCAGCAAAATAAAGATTGCCAAGAACAAAAAAGTATGCAGTGGAAGCAACAGTTAAAAGTATGTAAGCGCCTATAAAAGTTCTGTTTCATGCTACTTTAGGAGCTATTCCAGTAAGCCTGTTGTTAGTGTGGATGTCAGTGAAGATACTACAGAGACAAAGAGAGAGACAGAGAGAAAAGGAAAGGATCAGCTGAAGCTATGGTACAAAAAAATCTCTTTTAGTAAACAGTACAATGCACTGGTAACAAACACGAAGCTCAATTCAATCTATAAAGAACATTAAGGAGCTAATGATCATTGTGAATTATGTAAGGCACTTTATCAAGTGGAATTGCTTTGTTTCAAACCCCTGGTCTGATAGCAGTGGAAGAGAAGAAAATTATCATAACTGACTCAGAATTTAATAGTTTGCCAACAAATGCTGATGTTACAGAGGGGTTTTGTTTGATAGTCACATAACAATGCCCAAAAAATCCTACAGGGATAGATAAAAATCCTCAAATCAGAATGACTATGTTTGTTAGATTCCAGTATGAGTACCCAAAACATAATCACCTGACAGCAAACTGGATGAGTTCAAATCATAGATAAACACAACCCACTGCAACTATAGATAACATTAATTACAAAGCTCTTTTTTGCCTCCATAATCTGCTCACATTGGCCTTGATCCTCACTCCAACTTATTTTATAGTACCTCCATGTCAGACAAATATTAATAAACAAGAAAGAGTGAAAAAATGTCATACACACAACTAAAGCCTCACACAGAGCAGACAAATGTAAAACACATTCCAGGGCCTAAACATTGAATGAGTTTGTGTCAGGGAAAATACATTTATAGGTTCTTAGTAGGCATGCGGCCTAGGAGATAATGGTCGAGCCTGGTCTAATTTACCAAGAGCACTGTGCGGTCAAGTGACTTACTCAGAGTTACACAACAGACAAATGAAGGCTAAGGGAATCAAACCCCAGTCTACTGCAAGCAACTTGTGAACATCTTATAGCCCAAATTCTCTGCACTAACTGCCAGACGGTCTGATTATGTTCATGCAGCTATCAGTTTTCAAATGTTAGAGTTCACATTTGTCATATAGCACCAGAAAAGATAATAATTTTCCTTTCACATGAACTTTGACAAGAAAAGCACAAATGTGTTCACCTATAGAAAAAAAAATATTTCACTCTAACAAAACACACAGATGCAATATGTTGCAAGTCAGCATGGTGATCTATTGTTAAGAGCTCTTCATCACAAGTTTGGGATTCATTCCAGACATCTGGTCACTGTATATGTAAAATGTTGCATGTTTTCCCAGTCAGTTCTTTTTACAGGTACATCATTTCTTTCCACTTCCCAAAAATATGTTCATCAATTTGCTAAAATAACTGGCCAACATATATGTTACATTTGCCCTTGTGGCCCAAGTCATAGCTAAAATGGTCCAGAAAGGACCAGTTAGTTCATTTACCCAATTCCCAGTTAACAATAATTAAAACCACATTTTCTACACAATTCTGACATGGATCTGGGCATCCAAAATAAGTATTTGTGTGTGTGTGTGTGTGTGTGTGTGTGTGTGTGTGTGTGTGTGTGTGTGTGTGTGTGTGTGTGTGTGTGTGTGCGTGTGTGTATGTACACACACAGGCACACACTAACAGTTTATTATGCATTTTATTATGTTGAACATTCAATAGAGGAAGCATCCCTACTCATTGAAATATCAGTAAATTGAACTACTCTATAGTTAGCTCATATTTAGTCAACTATGCCATAGTTTAGGTGTTTGCCTTTTTTGCAGTTTTTGCAAATATGGAGTAGTAAGGGGATATGAGGGCAGCGCCTCCACATTCAAGGGTATTGGAGCCAATGCATCCCCTATAAAACATTATATATGAGATGCCTTCTTGCGTTTGAGGCACAGTTTGTGCACGTGTGGGTTTACACTTAGTCATGAGGTCAGAATAGTTTATATTAACATGTATTTTATGTAGGGTATGAAGTCTGGAAGTTAAACATGTGCCATTATTATGGTGCTACAATAATCATTGTTT